>NC_058082.1:211474144-211774144 GCF_014858855.1 Bufo gargarizans | reverse complement strand
ATCCCTAAAAGGGTATATAATATTGAAGGTGCACATAGGGTCATTCAGAATAACTTCACACACACGCTTCTGTGCATTTCCAAGTCTAATTCTGTCACTAAATCCATACCGGTGACCCAGCGCCTAAATACTAGGCCTCAAATTTAATTCCCTCTAAATCTCTCGTTACCCACCGGTGTACTGTTGTTGCTGGGCAAGATATTTAGTGTCCGTCAAAGCACATTTTTTGTTCTGGGTTGAAGTACAATTCCCAATTTAGCAATTTCATAATTTAGTGGTTTCTGCTATATCAGAGCTATTTGAAATCTATCCCTAAAAGGGTATATAATATTGAAGGTGCACATAGGGTCATTCAGAATAACTTCACACACACGCTTCTGTGCATTTCCAAGTCTAATTCTGTCACTAAATCCATACCGGTGACCCAGCGCCTAAATACTAGGCCTCAAATTTAATTCCCTCTAAATCTCTCGTTACCCACCGCTGTACTGTTGTTGCTGGGCAAGATATTTAGTGTCCGTCAAAGCACATTTTTTGTTCTGGGTTGAAGTACAATTCCCAATTTAGCAATTTCATAATTTAGTGGTTTCTGCTATATCAGAGCTCTTTGAAATCTATCCCTAAAAGGGTATATAATATTGAAGGTGCACATAGGGTCATTCAGAATAACTTCACACACACGCTTCTGTGCATTTCCAAGTCTAATTCTGTCACTAAATCCATACCGGTGACCCAGCGCCTAAATACTAGGCCTCAAATTTAAATCCCTCTAAATCTCTCGTTACCCACCGCTGTACTGTTGTTGCTGGGCAAGATATTTAGTGTCCGTCAAAGCACATTTTTTGTTCTGGGTTGAAGTACAATTCCCAATTTAGCAATTTCATAATTTAGTGGTTTCTGCTATATCAGAGCTATTTGAAATCTATCCCTAAAAGGGTATATAATATTGAAGGTGCACATAGGGTCATTCAGAATAACTTCACACACACGCTTCTGTGCATTTCCAAGTCTAATTCTGTCACTAAATCCATACCGGTCACCCAGCGCCTAAATACTAGGCCTCAAATTTATATCCCGCTGAATTTGAATACAATACATTGGGCCAAATAATATATTTGTTGTTGTGGTGAACCATAACAATGAGAAAAACATCTAGTAAGGGACGCGGACGTGGACATGGTCGTGGTGGTGTTAGTGGACCCTCTGGTGCTGGGAGAGGACGTGGCCGTTCTGCCACATCCACACGTCCTAGTGTACCAACTACCTCAGGTCCCAGTAGCCGCCAGAATTTACAGCGATATATGGTGGGGCCCAATGCCGTTCTAAGGATGGTAAGGCCTGAGCAGGTACAGGCATTAGTCAATTGGGTGGCCGACAGTGGATCCAGCACGTTCACATTATCTCCCACCCAGTCTTCTGCAGAAAGCGCACAGATGGCGCCTGAAAACCAACCCCATCAGTCTGTCACATCACCCCCATGCATACCAGGGAAACTGTCTCAGCCTCAAGTTATGCAGCAGTCTCTTATGCTGTTTGAAGACTCCGCTGGCAGGGTTTCCCAAGGGCATCCACCTAGCCCTTCCCCAGCGGTGAAAGACATAGAATGCACTGACGCACAACCACTTATGTTTCCTGATGATGAGGACATGGGAATACCACCTCAGCATGTCTCTGATGATGACGAAACACAGGTGCCAACTGCTGCGTCTTTCTGCAGTGTGCAGACTGAACAGGAGGTCAGGGATCAAGACTGGGTGGAAGACGATGCAGGGGACGATGAGGTCCTAGACCCCACATGGAATGAAGGTCGTGCCACTGACTTTCACAGTTCGGAGGAAGAGGCAGTGGTGAGACCGAGCCAACAGCGTAGCAAAAGAGGGAGCAGTGGGCAAAAGCAGAACACCCGCCGCCAAGAGACTCCGCCTGCTACTGACCGCCGCCATCTGGGACCGAGCACCCCAAAGGCAGCTTCAAGGAGTTCCCTGGCATGGCACTTCTTCAAACAATGTGCTGACGACAAGACCCGAGTGGTTTGCACGCTGTGCCATCAGAGCCTGAAGCGAGGCATTAACGTTCTGAACCTGAGCACAACCTGCATGACCAGGCACCTGCATGCAAAGCATGAACTGCAGTGGAGTAAACACCTTAAAACCAAGGAAGTCACTCAGGCTCCCCCTGCTACCTCTTCTGCTGCTGCCGCCTCGGCCTATTCTGCTGCTGCCGCCTCGGCCTCTTCCTCCGCCTCTGGAGGAACGTTGGCACCTGCCGCCCAGCAAACAGGGGATGTACCACCAACACCACCACCACCACCTCCGTCACCAAGCGTCTCAACCATGTCACACGCCAGCGTTCAGCTCTCCATCTCACAAACATTTGATAGAAAGCGTAAATTCCCACCTAGCCACCCTCGATCCCTGGCCCTGAATGCCAGCATTTCTAAACTACTGGCCTATGAAATGCTGTCATTTAGGCTGGTGGACACAGACAGCTTCAAACAGCTCATGTCGCTTGCTGTCCCACAGTATGTTGTTCCCAGCCGGCACTACTTCTCCAAGAGAGCCGTGCCTTCCCTGCACAACCAAGTATCCGATAAAATCAAGTGTGCACTGCGCAACGCCATCTGTAGCAAGGTCCACCTAACCACAGATACGTGGACCAGTAAGCACGGCCAGGGACGCTATATCTCCCTAACTGCACACTGGGTAAATGTAGTGGCAGCTGGGCCCCAGGCGGAGAGCTGTTTGGCGCACGTCCTGCCGCCGCCAAGGATCGCAGGGCAACATTCTTTGCCTCCTGTTGCCACCTCCTCCTTCTCGGCTTCCTCCTCCTCTTCTTCCACCTGCTCATCCAGTCAGCCACACACCTTCACCACCAACTTCAGCACAGCCCGGGGTAAACGTCAGCAGGCCATTCTGAAACTCATATGTTTGGGGGACAGGCCCCACACCGCACAGGAGTTGTGGCGGGGTATTGAACAACAGACCGACGAGTGGTTGCTGCCGGTGAGCCTCAAGCCCGGCCTGGTGGTGTGTGATAATGGGCGAAATCTCGTTGCAGCTCTGGGACTAGCCAATTTGACGCACATCCCTTGCTTGGCGCATGTGCTGAATTTGGTGGTGCAGAAGTTCATTCACAACTACCCCGACATGTCAGAGCTGCTGCATAAAGTGCGGGCCGTCTGTTCGCGCTTCCGGCGTTCACATCCTGCCGCTGCTCGCCTGTCTGCGCTACAGCGTAACTTCGGCCTTCCCGCTCACCGCCTCATATGCGACGTGCCCACCAGGTGGAACTCCACCTTGCACATGCTGGACAGACTGTGCGAGCAGCAGCAGGCCATAGTGGAGTTTCAGCTGCAGCACGCACGGGTCAGTCGCACTACAGAACAGCACCACTTCACCACCAATGACTGGGCCTCCATGCGAGACCTGTGTGCCCTGTTGCGCTGTTTCGAGTACTCCACCAACATGGCCAGTGGCGATGACACCGTTATCAGCGTTACAATACCACTTCTATGTCTCCTTGAGAAAACACTTAGGGCGATGATGGAACAGGAGGTGGCCCAGGAGGAGGAGGAGGAGGATGAGGAAGAGGGGTCATTTTTAGCACTTTCAGGCCAGTCTCTTCGAAGTGACTCAGAGGGAGGTTTTTTGCAACAGCAGAGGCCAGGTACAAATGTGGCCAGCCAGGGCCCACTACTGGAGGACGAGGAGGACGAGGATGAGGAGGAGGTGGAGGAGGATGAGGATGAAGCATGGTCACAGCGGGGTGGCACCCAACGCAGCTCGGGTCCATCACTGGTGCGTGGCTGGGGGGAAAGGCAGGACGATGACGATACGCCTCCCACAGAGGACAGCTTGTCCTTACCCCTGGGCAGCCTGGCACACATGAGCGACTACATGCTGCAGTGCCTGCGCAACGACAGCAGAGTTGCCCACATTTTAACCTGTGCGGACTACTGGGTTGCCACCCTGCTGGATCCACGCTACAAAGACAATGTGCCCACCTTACTTCCTGCACTGGAGCGTGATAGGAAGATGCGCGAGTACAAGCGCACGTTGGTAGACGCGCTACTGAGAGCATTCCCAAATGTCACAGGGGAACAAGTGGAAGCCCAAGGCCAAGGCAGAGGAGGAGCAAGAGGTCGCCAAGGCAGCTGTGTCACGGCCAGCTCCTCTGAGGGCAGGGTTAGCATGGCAGAGATGTGGAAAACTTTTGTCAACACGCCACAGCTAACTGCACCACCACCTGATACGCAACGTGTTAGCAGGAGGCAACATTTCACTAACATGGTGGAACAGTACGTGTGCACACCCCTCCACGTACTGACTGATGGTTCGGCCCCATTCAACTTCTGGGTCTCTAAATTGTCCACGTGGCCAGAGCTAGCCTTTTATGCCTTGGAGGTGCTGGCCTGCCCGGCAGCCAGCGTTTTGTCTGAACGTGTATTCAGCACGGCAGGGGGCGTCATTACAGACAAACGCAGCCGCCTGTCTACAGCCAATGTGGACAAGCTGACGTTCATAAAAATGAACCAGGCATGGATCCCACAGGACCTGTCCGTCCCTTGTCCAGATTAGACATTAACTACCTCCCCATAACCATATATTATTGGACTCCAGGGCACTTCCTCATTCAATCCTATTTTTATTTTCATTTTACCATTATATTGCGAGGCTACCCAAAGTTGAATGAACCTCTCCTCTGCCTGTGTGCTAGGCCTAAATATATGCCAATGGACTGTTGCAGTGGTGGGTGACGTGAAGCCTCATTCTCTGCTATGACATGCAGACTGATTCTCTGCTGACATGAAGCCAGATCCTCTGTTACGGGAGCTCTCTCCTCTGCCTGGGTGCTGGGCCTAAATTTATGACAATTGACTGTTGCAGTGGTGGGTGACGTGAAGCCTGATTCTCTGCTATGACATGCAGACTGATTCTCTGCTGACATGAAGCCAGATCCTCTGTTACGGGACCTCTCTCCTCTGCCTGGGTGCTGGGCCTAAATTTATGAAAATTGACTGTTGCAGTGGTGGGTGACGTGAAGCCTGATTCTCTGCTATGATATGAAGACTGATTCTCTGCTGACATGAAGCCAGATTGTCTGTTACGGGACCTTTCTCCTCTGCCTGGGTTCTGGGCCTAAATTTATGAAAATTGACTGTTGCAGTGGTGGGTGACGTGAAGCCTGATTCTCTGCTATGATATGAAGACTGATTCTCTGCTGACATGAAGCCAGATTGTCTGTTACGGGACCTTTCTCCTCTGCCTGGGTTCTGGGCCTAAATTTATGAAAATTGACTGTTGCAGTGGTGGGTGACGTGAAGCCTGATTCTCTGCTATGATATGAAGACTGATTCTCTGCTGACATGAAGCCAGATTGTCTGTTACGGGACCTTTCTCCTCTGCCTGGGTTCTGGGCCTAAATTTATGAAAATTGACTCTTACAGTGGTGGGTGACGTGAAGCCTGATTCTCTGCTATGATATGAAGACTGATTCTCTGCTGACATGAAGCCAGATTCTCTGTTACGGGACCTCTCTCCTCTGCCTGGGTGCTGGGCCTAAATTTATGACAATGGACTGTTGCAGTGGTGGCTGACGTGAAGCCTGATTCTCTGCTATGACATGCAGACTGATTCTCTGCTGTCATGAAGCCAGATTGTCTGTTACGGGACCTCTCTGCTCTGCCTGTGTGCTAGGCCTAAATATATGCCAATGGACTGTTGCAGTGGTGGCTGACGTGAAGCCTCATTCTCTGCTATGACATGCAGACTAATTCTCTGCTGACATGAAGCCAGATTGTCTGTTACGGGACCTCTCTCCTCTGCCTGGGTGCTGGGCCTAAATTTATGACAATGGACTGTTGCAGTGGTGGCTGACGTGAAGCCTGATTCTCTGCTATGACATGCAGACTGATTCTCTGCTGTCATGAAGCCAGATTGTCTGTTACGGGACCTCTCTGCTCTGCCTGTGTGCTAGGCCTAAATATATGCCAATGGACTGTTGCAGTGGTGGCTGACGTGAAGCCTCATTCTCTGCTATGACATGCAGACTAATTCTCTGCTGACATGAAGCCAGATTGTCTGTTACGGGACCTCTCTCCTCTGCCTGGGTGCTGGGCCTAAATTTATGACAATGGACTGTTGCAGTGGTGGCTGACGTGAAGCCTGATTCTCTGCTATGACATGCAGACTAATTCTCTGCTGACATGAAGCCAGATTGTCTGTTACGGGACCTCTCTCCTCTGCCTGGGTGCTGGGCCTAAATATATGCCAATGGACTGTTGCAGTGGTGGCTGACGTGAAGCCTCATTCTCTGCTATGACATGCAGACTAATTCTCTGCTGTCATGAAGCCAGATTGTCTGTTACGGGACCTCTCTGCTCTGCCTGTGTGCTAGGCCTAAATATATGCCAATGGACTGTTGCAGTGGTGGGTGACGTGAAGCCTCATTCTCTGCTATGACATGCAGACTGATTCTCTGCTGACATGAAGCCAGATTGTCTGTTACGGGACCTCTCTGCTCTGCCTGTGTGCTAGGCCTAAATATATGCCAATGGACTGTTGCAGTGGTGGGTGACGTGAAGCCTCATTCTCTGCTATGACATGCAGACTGATTCTCTGCTGACATGAAGCCAGATTGTCTGTTACGGGACCTCTCTGCTCTGCCTGTGTGCTAGGCCTAAATATATGCCAATGGACTGTTGCAGTGGTGGGTGACGTGAAGCCTCATTCTCTGCTATGACATGCAGACTGATTCTCTGCTGACATGAAGCCAGATTGTCTGTTACGGGACCTCTCTGCTCTGCCTGTGTGCTAGGCCTAAATATATGCCAATGGACTGTTGCAGTGGTGGGTGACGTGAAGCCTCATTCTCTGCTATGACATGCAGACTAATTCTCTGCTGACATGAAGCCAGATTGTCTGTTACGGGACCTCTCTGCTCTGCCTGTGTGCTAGGCCTAAATATATGCCAATGGACTGTTGCAGTGGTGGGTGACGTGAAGCCTCATTCTCTGCTATGACATGCAGACTGATTCTCTGCTGACATGAAGCCAGATCCTCTGTTACGGGAGCTCTCTCCTCTGCCTGGGTGCTGGGCCTAAATTTATGACAATTGACTGTTGCAGTGGTGGGTGACGTGAAGCCTCATTCTCTGCTATGACATGCAGACTGATTCTCTGCTGACATGAAGCCAGATCCTCTGTTACGGGAGCTCTCTCCTCTGCCTGGGTGCTGGGCCTAAATTTATGACAATTGACTGTTGCAGTGGTGGGTGACGTGAAGCCTGATTCTCTGCTATGATATGAAGACTGATTCTCTGCTGACATGAAGCCAGATTGTCTGTTACGGGACCTTTCTCCTCTGCCTGGGTTCTGGGCCTAAATTTATGAAAATTGACTCTTACAGTGGTGGGTGACGTGAAGCCTGATTCTCTGCTATGATATGAAGACTGATTCTCTGCTGACATGAAGCCAGATTCTCTGTTACGGGACCTCTCTCCTCTGCCTGGGTGCTGGGTAGTGTTGAGCGCGAATATTCGAAAAGCAAATTTTTTTCGCGAATATCGCAACTTCGCGATTTCGCGAATATTTCGAATATAGTGCTATATATTCGTAAAAACGAATATTCGTTTTTTGTTTCCCCCCCCCCCCCCCACAAAATTACAGTACACATATAATTGATTGTTTCCCAAAGGTCCAACAGCTCAGATCTTACTCACATTGCCTAGAAAGTGATTGAGGCGCGAATCTTCGTAAGGCGATTTTATTAGCGCACATGCGAATATCGGCACGTCCCAGAACAGAGGCAAAGGGCTTTGCATTCATACATTAGTGAATTGAGTTGCGAATCTTCGTAAGGCGATTTTATTAGCGCACATGCGAATATCTACACTTGTCCCAGAACAGAGGCAAAGGGCATTGCATTCATACATTAGTGATTGAATTGAGTTGCGAATCTTCGTAAGGCGATTTCATTAGCGCACATGTGAATTTTGCATAGCATATGTATTATGCGATAATTCGAATTATCGCATATGCGAAATAATAACGAATTTGAATAATCGCGAATATTTTACGAATATTCTTTCGAATATTCACAAAATTTCGCGAATTCGAATATGGGACATGCCGCTCAACACTAGTGCTGGGCCTAAATTTATGACAATGGACTGTTGCAGTGGTGGGTGACGTGAAGCCTGATTCTCTGCTATGACATGCAGACTGATTCTCTGCTGACATGAAGCCAGATTGTCTGTTACGGGACCTCTCTCCTCTGCCTGGGTGCCGGGGCCTAAATATCTGAGAATGGACTGTTCCAGTGGTGGGTGACGGGAAGCCAGATTCTCTGCTATGGAACCTCTCTCCAATTGATTTTGGTTAATTTTTATTTATTTAATTTTTATTTTAATTCATTTCCCTATCCACATTTGTTTGCAGGGGATTTACCTACATGTTGCTGCCTTTTGCAGCCCTCTAGCTCTTTCCTGGGCTGTTTTACAGCCTTTTTAGTGCCGAAAAGTTCGGGTCCCCATTGACTTCAATGGGGTTCGGGTTCGGGACGAAGTTCGGATCGGGTTCGGATCCCGAACCCGAACATTTCCGGGATGTTCGGCCGAACTTCTCGAACCCGAACATCCAGGTGTTCGCTCAACTCTACTGAAGAACACTATCCAGTTATGCCAGTGGAATATCAGTGTTTTAGCTCTACGCTGTGTCATCGCTATGGGGGAAATTTATTATTTGCAGTGTTTTTTAAGATTTTGTAAGAGAAAGTGTGATGTGGTTTTGCCAATGTCAGTGAAAGTATAGCAGGAGGCTGCTTGGTGTGGAGATGGGACTTTTTATGAGACTTTTGTAAAAGTCACACATAGTAAATGCTCCATAAAAGAGATCTTAAAAAATACACCATCAAAAGTGGCCAAGTGCGACATAGGAAGATAAATGTCAAGGGATTTTGCTCATAAAAAGACATGCGCCAAAACACACGACAATTTTCTGCCAGGAAATGAAAGAATGATAAATGTCCCCTATGTGCATTTTCTTGCTTTATTATGCTTATACGCCATTTGCCGTCCCTGTGTTTATTAAGCCTGTAGCATGACATCACTTCCACTATCTCTGTACTATGACATCACTGTGTGCATTATCCTTATATCATGATGCTGTCTTCATAATCTATATGCAGTGACAATGTGGTACATGGCAGTCTCTAGCCATTATCTATCAGGCCACTATTCTTTAATTATTTATTTTATTCAGTGGCATTACTCCTTTTCTCTTCTTCCCATATTG
The DNA here is from genome assembly GCF_014858855.1 of Bufo gargarizans. Taxonomy (NCBI): domain Eukaryota; kingdom Metazoa; phylum Chordata; class Amphibia; order Anura; family Bufonidae; genus Bufo; species Bufo gargarizans. The sequence goes on along the minus strand of NC_058082.1, from coordinate 211,764,852 downwards.
TGACATCACTGTGTGCAATAACCCATTCCTACAGTTTTTACCATCCGTTTGATGTTTACTACAGCTGTCATAGCAATTTACTTATAGATAGATTTCTGTTGGTTATCGTAACTTGCCACCATTTTGAATTGACTTTTGGCTACTTACAAATAAAGACGGACTCCCACAGAATGTGTTAGATTAGTACATGATGTAAATCATAGCTAAGGTATCCTTTTTACCGATGACTGTAGTTATGAATTTATCCACTCCCTTCGGCTTCTCAACTGTGTCAAGTGAACAACACTCCGACTCTCCAACTGAAACAGAGTCTGCGGACAGGAAGTCAGTTTCTCTATCACTTCCCATGATAGCCTCGATGTCAGTCTCATAGGAATGAACAGAGAAACTGTGTCAGTTTGAGAGTAGTCAAGATGGCAGCCACATGGCACAGCTGAGGATCAGAAGGGAGTGGATAACTTACAAATAAAGTCGCTGGTAAAATGATTTACATCATGTACCTTTCTAGCAGGCCAGAGAATACATTTTTGTGTTACACAATCTTGCAGTGGCATGGTTACACCTCCTGAGGCCACTACTCTGCTCTACCACAATTCCCAGAATTTCCTGTGGGGAAGGTGGCGCTCACACATACAGCACTATTGAAATGAGCTATGGAAGTCAGGCTATGCAGGCTGAACTCATCATTGTGTCATTCACAAAAAGTGTTACATAATGTTCTTGACCTCCACTCTCTCCATGTGATGCTGCTCCGGAGAGCTAGTCGGACCCTGGGTCACATAACCAACCTAACAGTTCAGAGGTGAAAACTGGAAAAAAGCAAATGGAAAAACAAGCTTTTATACACCCATAAACTATAATAGAGCTTCTTTAAGATCTTTACGTAAAAGATCTCGGGAACCCAAAGGAGGGCTTTGTGGCACATCGGAATACGGCTAGTCCATAGCTCTGCTGTGAGCATATTCGAAAAGCAAAAGAACCACTGTCACAACTGATACGCCTTCAGCATTCAGCAGCATTGTGCTCAGTATTTCTTGTAATTGTTAGTTCTTAAAATCACTTAAGTTAATGAAACTTGATTTTATGTTTAATTGCAAAGAATTAACTAAAGTAATTGTTTCCAGCGTAGACAATACCAAATTAATTTTATACTACACTTGTAATCTTACAACGCCAACCCAGCAAAGACTAAAATTACTAATGTGGAGTCAATAGTATCCTTATGTTCCTGCTAATGAATGACTATTGTCATGTCTATAGAGAAGTACAGTAATGGGTAGTTTCCAGTGTTTTCTTCTGTCTGTGTTGACAATCCGAGATATGGGAATTAATGAGTCCGTCTCCCTCGGTTTAATAGGGCTGCAATGAATGAGGCGAGGCAAGTGCATGAAGAATTGCACAGGGTATCTGCGGTGCTAAACCTTATAAACTTGTTCTGGGAAGAGTGGAAGTTGCCTATTAATGAAGGCAGCTCTAAACTATCACCGGCATTTAAAGGGGACTCATTTGTGTCAAGAGAAATAGAAAGGAAAGGGCATGTCCGGGAAGCAGCAGTGATGGGATGATTACACGTTGCTCAGCTTAAGGATTTTTAGGTGTTCAAAAAAAAAAAAAAGTATTCCAGACAATCAGAAGGGCAAAGAAATGACTGCTCTGACTGAGGTTTTATTCAGGGTAAATGACAGCGTCTTTAAGTGAAGATGTGCTAATAGAAGAAAAGTAAATGCTGCCAAGCTTCACGACAGGCCCATAACACAGCTGTCACTCTCATACTGAATGCTGGATACATGCAAAGGAGGAGGCGCTCCTTCATGAGGCTCGGCAAGTGGCTGATGCTTCCAGGATAGCAATTATAGGATTACTAAGTTTACTTACATCTTATTAAATATTTTTATACACTTCTGCAGTTTCCCTGAGACTTCAGCGTCTATTTATAGTGTAAAAGCTATGAGAGAAGACTTGTGCTCTCTTCTAACAATTATATTTAGTAGAGTGCTCTATAAACCGTGAGAAGATACCCATTTCATAGTAAGCAATCAGTTTTCAGAGATGTTAACGGGGTTGTCTCAGTTCAGCAAATAGCATTTATTATGTAGAGGAAGTTAGTAGAAGGCACTTACTAATGTATTGTTATTATCCATATTGCTTCCTTTGCTGACTGGATTCATTTTTCCATCACATTATACACTGTTCATTTCCATGGTTACGACCACCCTGTAATCCATCAGCGGTGGTCATGCCTACACACTATAGGAAAAAATCACCAGACTTTGCGCACTCCAAGACACCTAGAGAGGCCAGCACTTTTTTCTATAGTGTACAAGCATGGCCACTACTGCTGGATTGCAGGGTGGTCGTAACTATGGAAACAAGCAGTGCATAATGTGATGGAAAAATGAATCCAGCCAGCAAAGGAAGCAAATGGACAATCACAATACATTAGTAAGTGGCTTGTATTAACTTTCTCTACATAATAAGTGCCACTTGCTGAGACAACCCCTTTAAGGATGCCAGCCATCTTGGGAAATTTAAACATAATGTAATGTACAGTAGCTTATACACCATTTTTATGTGTCTTGGCTGCGTACATGGTTGTGGATGTCTTTGGAGCATTTTTGGTACTGAATAGCACAAATATTTGGCTACAAATAAACTGTGTAAATGGGTTTAATGATAAAAAAAATCATTATTTGTTTGATGCAGCTTTTATGTATCACAGTACATAGCAAGCTGCATAAAGAATACTGAAAGCTCAGTCTCAATGAGCTCCTGCATTCTCCTTCTAAGCTCAGTTATGAACAAATCAAGCTTAACTTGATCAAAATTAAGCTTAGATAACCGCTTGGGAGAACCTGGAAATCAAATCATATAGAAAAATCCGATTGGACATGTGATAGTTCCAACACCTAAAGTATCGTCAAAATGCTGCTCTCTCAGAAAAAAAAAAATTGTTATGTAGAGAGTAAGACAGTCCCTAACCTTTTGTTAACAAGAAGAGAAGCAGCCAAACCCCTTAAGGACCCTGCCATATTTCCCCTTAAAGGGGTTGTCCGAGTTCAGAGCTGAACCCGACATATCCACATTTTCACCCAGGCAGCATCCCCTGACAAGAGCATCGGAGCAGTTCCAGTGACGTACCGGGCTCTCCATGGGGCTGCCAGGAAGGCCGGTGACAGTAAAATGGCTAAGGCAGCGCTAAAGCCTGTCCTTCAGAGCCGGTGACGTCACCAAACACACTGCCGGGCGGAAGTTTCCCTCCGGCAGTGTGTTATATTAAACAAAAGAGCCCATTCCCTGCGCGATCTAGCGAAGGGCAAGGGAGCGCATCGGAGCATTAAATTCTCCGATGATCTTGTCGGAGGGGGGGGGGGGGGGGGGGGGGGTCTGCCGGGGTGAAAATAAGGGTATGTCCGGGGGTTTAGCACTGAACCCGGACAACCCCTTTAAGGACCAGATTTGAGTCAATTTATGTGGTGATAACTTTAAAACACTTTTACTTATCCAAGCCATTTTGAGATTGTTTTCTCGTCACATATTGTACTTATGACAGTGGTAAAATTGAGTTAAAAAATTTCATTTTTATTTATAAAAAATACCAAATTTACCAAAAATTTGGAAAAATTAGCAAATTTAATTTTCTCTACTTTTATAATGGATAGTAACACCTCCAAAAATAGTTATTACTTTACATTCCCCATATGTCTACTTCATGTTTGGATCATTTTGTGAATGCCAGTTTATTTTTGGGGGACATTAGAAAGCTTGGAAGTTTAGAAGTAATTCTTGAAATTTTTCAGATTTCCAAGACCCACTTTTTAAGGACCAGTTCAGGTCTGAAGTCACTTTGTGAGGCTTACATAATAGCAACCACCCAAAAATTACCCATTTTAGAAACTACACCCCTCAAGGTAGTCAAAACTAATTTTACAAACTTTGTGATATTGTTATAGAGCCAGTCTATACGGACGCGGCGATACCTAATATTTCTATACCTAATTTTTACTTTATTTTGGGAAAATGATGCTTTTGTTTTTTAGTTAAAACTAAATTTTTTGGGTAAAACCTTTTTTTTTTCACTTTTTTTGTCCCACTCTGGGACTTCAACTTTTGGCATTCTGATCCCCTTTACAATGCATCACAATACTTCTGTATTGTGATGCATTGGCTGAAAGTGCATTACAGACTGTAATACACTTACAGCTTTCCGTCTGTGAGATCCAGGGGGCTGGATCTCACAGGCTCTCACAGAAGCCAGCCACGATGCCTAAGGAAGCGCGTCACAGCAGCGTGGGGACCCGAAGGAAGCTCTCTCCCTCCACACATAGCACGTGCTGCGGTCAGCCCTGACCGCGGCACATCAAGGGTTAATGCGCCGGCATCAGTGATTTCACCGATGCCAGCGCTTGCAGCAGGGGTCCGGCTATCAGTGACTGCCGGACCCCTGCCACGGATCAGGTGCATCTCCTGCACCCGCCCGAACACCGCGCCATACATGTACGGTGCTGGGTTTTAAGTCACGGACATCTACGCCATACATGTACGGTGCAGGTCCTTAAGGGGTTAAAAAATCCTACTAAGGGCTCATGCCCACAAACATAGTTTTTTGCGGCATGTATGCAGTCTAGTCGTCCCTAGCACTAGGCTTAAAGGACAAATGCCCTAATTTTTTTTGTCTTGTTTCAGTGCCCCATTCAAGTGTATACACATCCAAAGCTCCCGTGCCATACCTCATAGGCCACTGCCACTTTAGGACTGTAGCCTATTAGACGACAGATCTATGATGCAGGGTGAAAGAGCACTATTACCATTGGCAGTGTTAGGAAGCATCCAGTAAAAGTACAGTCAAGATGCAGCATCTTTAAGCTTTTCTTCTGTACTTTTTTTTGGGGGGGGGGGGGGGTGGAGTAGGAGGCAAAGGATATGCCTTGCAGCTTTAGATCCTAGCAATGTTTCTACCTATACCATACTTATCAACAAGATCCAATAACCTGTTCCTGAATACTGCTGCAATGGTGCATACAGTATTGACAAGTCCCATTTTTGGGAGGGAGTGTTGCTTTTAAAAACCAAAAACAAAACTTTAGGAAGACTGCATGTGTAATTATTTGCCATTTAGTTATTGTCTCTACTTCGTGATCTCCACTTTAGCCTATTTACCTTATTGGAGTGTTGTTGGGGTGCACTAGTATGTGTCCACAGATCCCCCCAGAGCAAGCAGCCTGCTCTTTCTTACACCTTCACTTGCCTATTGTTATGTTTTATATTGTGGTAGTATTTAAGGCCGTACATTGGATTCTATTAGTTGAATTTATTTAAGAAACAGCAGTCATTGCTACAGAATGCAAGTCAGGAAGCTGAAGCTGCTTAGTTTGTTTCTGCTTCTATCAGTTCTGTGGCTTGAGCAACGGGATGGTTATGTTTAGATATAAATCTAATAAGTAGCTAAATTAGAAGGATTTTACTTGTTAGCTAGACCCTCGTGCAGTCAAGGAAGATTTATAATGAATGGAAAAACTTCTATGGGCAAGGCCAAACAGGGGCGGCCCGGATAACGATGGCGCTGTGCGGCCGCTACTCTTTTAAAATTAAATGTTAAAGAGAACATATCTACTTGCATCCCTCTTGTAATAACACTTCTGGAGCATCTGTTATGGCTCTGTCTTGTTCCATTCCTTTATTATTCCTGATAAAAAGTTATGAATGAATTGCCAGCAGTCTGCAATAAAGGTCCAGATGGGTGTTACCAGTTGAGGGTGTGTCTCTGTGCAGTTTGGATAATAGTAGACAGTGCTGGGACACAGCCCCAACTGGTAACACCCATATGAACCTTCATTGCAAACTGCTAGCAATTCATTTACGACAAGAACATGGAACAATAAACAAATGGTACAACAAAGAGCTGTTTCCTGGCATCTACTAAGCATCAGCTTGTCAGCAGGATCAACCCTATCAAACCTTGATATCGTTGATCCTGCTACTTAAAATGATGCAAGTATTTTAAAAATCTAAGTATTTTTTCTCGGGTACTCCACAACCAATTTTCACAAGACAGGTATTGTTTTAATCAGCAGGATCAACCTGTCGGGCAGTATGTCTGATTTAATAAGAGGTGCTTAGCTGCCTCGTTTAGCCTCACCTTAAATATCTTCCCTGATTTTAGCTTGTTCCTCCTCATCTGTAGCTATGTTTAGAGACGAGTACATTTTCCAGCTTTGCCAGTTAGGAAGCATTTAATCATTTCTTCCCTTGTACTCTGTAGACTGGCAAATCTGTTAATCAAGAAATTGGTAGCTGTTATTGTGGAAGTATCCATGAATCATAACTTTATGGAGCAATATATGCTGCCTAATCAAATCAAATGGCCAGTTCTTTTGCTCTATGCTGACTCCAGTTCTCTGGGGGAGGGGCAGTCCCTGTCTATTACCTTCATATGTTGTATAGGAGAAAATAGAAAGAGGCACATTCTGGGCAAAACTAATGCATTGGCCCACATACGCTATTGGCAAAATGCGCAAAAATGCCTGAACTTTTAGACGGGCAGTCTGTACATGCACCAGATTTATCATCCAATCTGACACAATGGGGGACATTTACTAAGCACGCTGCGCCAGAATTATGGTGTAAAATGCACCAAAAAGAATAGCATTTTGAGTTGCGTCAAATAATACTGTTTTCTGCTGAATTTTCACCATAAAGAATGCATTACACCAGAAATGAGTTATACATGTCAAAGTGGGCCGGGCTATCAAATTGGCGCTTATTATGCCTCATTTATCTTCCTCTTAGGGTACTTTCACACTTGCGTTATTTTTTTCCGGCACCAAGTTCCGTCCTAGGGGCTCTATACCGGAAAAGAACTGATCAGTTATATCCCATGCATTCTGAATGGAGAGTAATCCGTACAGGATGCATCAGGATGTCTTCAGTCCAGTCTTTTTGACTGTTCAGGACGGAGATAATACTGCAGCATGCTGCGGTTTTATCTCCGTCCAAAATTCCAGAAACACTTGCCAGAATGCTGGATCTGGCATTTTTTTCCATTGACATGCATTAATGCCGAATCCGGCCTCGAGTGTTCCAGCAAAACTGATCCGGCATTGCGGTCTGCGCATGCTCAGATAGCAAAAAATGTGGGGAAAAAATGCCGGATCCGTTTTTCCAGATGACACCTGAGAGACAGATCCGGCATTTCAATGCATTTGTCATATGGATCAGGATCCTAATCAGTTTTTCAAATGCCATTAGTTGCCATACGTTTTGACGGATCCGGAATCCTCTGCCGCAAGTGTGAAAGTACCCTTATCAGCAGAAATGGCTCAAATTATTGCAGACAATTAAGCCATCTTATATGATGGTGTTTTGTGTAAAAAGTCCCATTTAAGGCAGAAAGATGCGACTTTTTGTCAAAAAGCCGCATTTATGAAAAGAAAAAACAACTTGTGGTGGGAACAAGTGATAGGTAAGAATTAAATCAGGATGATATCAATGAGCTAAACAGCAGGGTTTTGTCAGTAAATTGTCAATCAGCAAAAACAAAACAATGACAAAAACATCCCGAGTCTGATAATGATAATGCAAACGGATCCGTTTTGACTTACATTGAAAGTCAATAGCACCATATTGTGTCAGTGAAAACGGATCTGTTTAGCTCCGCACCGCCAGGCGGACACCAAACGCTGCAAGCAGTGTTTTGGTGTCTGCCTCTAGAGCGGAATGGAGGCTGAACAGAGGAAAACTGATGCATTCTGAACATATCCTTATCCATCGAGAATGCATTGGGGCTAAACTAATCCGTTTTGAGCCGCTTGTGAGAGCCCTGTAACGGATCTCACAAGCGGACCCAGAAACGCCAGTGTGAAAGTAGCCTTAGGAGTTAAAATGCCGCAAATCAAGTAAAATAGGCGGATAATCAAGTTTATATTTTATATTTTCACATTTTACAAGTGGTGTGCGCCTTTTGATATATGAGATAAATTTGATTTGTAACATTCGGATTTTATGCCATTATTGATAAATGTCCACTAATGTTCTCATTCTGGCACATTTAAAGACTCTGGGGGTCATTGATCAAACTGGTGTAAAGTAGAACTGGCTTAGTTGACCATAGCAACCAATCAGATTTCACCTTTCATTTTGGACAGCTCCTTTGGAATGTGAAAGGTGGAATCTGATTGGTTGCTATGGCCAACTAAGCCAGTTCTACTTTACACCAGTTTGATAAATGACCCCCTCTCTGAGTACATGCCTACCCTGCCTAACTCATTGCAACCCTGGACTACTGTGTTGTGCCTAGTTCAGGGCCTGAGTGGGTGGAGCATGACACAAGGCTTCCCTCATTAGTGTTCTTTGGATCCCTGCTCTAAACACAACATCGTGTATACATTTTGTCCAGAGCATTCTTTTTAAAAGATTAAATTTTATATGGCATGATAAATGGAGAATGATTTCCATTTACTGTGTAGAATGTCAGAATTTCTTCTACTATGGCCTCATGCACACGACCGTTGTTTGGGTCTGCATCCGAGCCGCAGTGTGCTGTCAAATATAAATATAACATGTCCTATTCTTGTCCGCGCTTTGCGGACAAGCGCATTTATATTTCCACCGCCGGTTGCGTTCCGCAAATTGCGGAAGGCAACACGGACGGCTTCGTTTTTTGGCGGATCCGCGTGTGCATCAGGCCTATAGCAAATAAATTGCCTTTTATGTATTTCTGTGTCACAGAACTTACACTGCTTAGTCACTGAACTTCTTTATATTGAGGAACACGCAAATACTTTTATCAAGTAAAAATGGATCAAATTTATACATTAACCCCAATATGTCTTCACATGTAAAGCTCTCTTCACATCAATTCTGGTCTCCGTTCAGCTATTTAAAGGTTAGAATAGCAAACGCTGCAATGATATTACCTGATATAATAATAAACCTGATGGACCCCATCAATAGCGGACAGGCCATAGACCCTAACAGGCAGGCTCCTGGTATGCCGATGCTGCCCAGTGACCTTCCCAAGTCTTCCTCATGGCCGCTGGCTAGGAACATAACAACTTGATGTTTCCATTGTTAATTTACGCTGAAATTGTAAGGTATGGATGAACTCGGATAGTGGATGGCAGCTGCCCTTCTGCATTCAAATGTATCGTCATTCTCAGACATCACTGGATGTACAGTAATAGGTGTTCTACTGCATGTTTGTTAGCGGTGAAAGACCATGTAGCATGCTGAAGGTAGGACAGGTACCGTCTCACCTTCTCAGCCCATACCTCCATATCTAGTAACATAGTACATAAGGCCAAAAAAAGACATTTGTCCATCCAGTTCAGCCTGTAGGAGACAACTAGAGTAGGACAGAACGTGGCCACCACAGAGGCAAGCACCTGGAAAGGTGTTTTGTGCTGCTATTTATTCCTGCTGGGGCAGTATATTGTGCTGCACTGTGGTAATTGGTTTTGCTGGGGCAGTATTTTGTGTTGCACTGTGGTCTTTTGTTCTGCTGGGGAAGTATATTGTGCTGTACTGTGGTATTTGGTTCTGCTGGGGCAGTATATTGTGCTGCACCGTGGTATTTGGTTCTGCTGGGGCAGTATTTGTTCTGCACTGTGGTATTTGGTTCTGCTGGGGCAGTATATTGTTCTGCACTGTGGTATTTGGTTCTGCTGAGGCAGTATATTGTGCTGCACTGTGGTATTTGGTTCTGCTGAGGCAGTATATTGTGCTGCACTGTGGTATTTGGTTCTGCTGGGGCAGTATATTGTGCTGCACTGTGGTATCTGGTTCTGCTGGGGCAGTATATTGTGCTGCACTGTGGTATTTGGTTCTGCTGGGGCAGTATATTGTTCTGCACTGTGGTATTTGGTTCTGCTGGGGCAGTATATTGTGCTGCACTGTGGTATTTGGTTCTGCTGGGGCAGTATTTGTTCTGCACTGTGGTATTTGGTTCTGCTGGGGCAGTATATTGTTCTGCACTGTGGTATTTGGTTCTGCTGAGGCAGTATATTGTGCTGCACTGTGGTATTTGGTTCTGCTGAGGCAGTATATTGTGCTGCACTGTGGTATTTGGTTCTGCTGGGGCAGTATATTGTTCTGCACTGTGGCATTTGGTTCTGCTGGGGCAATATATTGTTCTGCACTGTGGAATTTAGTTCTGCTGGGGCAGTATATTGTTCTGCACTGTGGAATTTAGTTCTGCTGGGGCAGTATATTGTGCTGCACTGTGGTAATTGGTTCTGCTGGGGCAATATATTTTTCTGTGCACTGTGGTATTTGGTTCTGCTGGGGCAGTATATTGTGCTGCACTATGGTATCTGGTTCTGCTGAGGTAGTATATTGTGCTGCACTGTGGCATTTGGTTCTGCTGGGGCAGTATTTTGTGCTGCACAGTGGTATTTGGTTCTGCTGGGGCAGTATATTGTGCTGCACTGTGGTATTTGGTTCTGCTGAGGAAGTATTTTGTGCTGCATTGTGGCATTTGGTTCTGCTGGGGCAGTATTTTGTGCTGCACAGTGGTATTTGGTTCTGCTGACCCCAGCTACATAAGTTGGGCCCATCTACTTGTGTTGGCCCGCACCTTTGGTCAACCTGCCTATAACATTGGCCACGTTTATTTTTTTCCAGGGCAACTACGGAACCGCATTATAAATCAATGGAATGGATCAGAATTCATTATGAACCATTTGCTAAAAATTCACTGATTATGTGATGGCTCCACTAAAAATGCAAGCTGCGACGCTAAAGTGAACAATAAAAGTACAGGTATAAAGTATAAAGTTTCACATGTAAAAATACATGTATAGAAGTCTTTATATTTCCTAACAATTATCATACTATAGTGAAAGTCGATTCGGTGTTTTGCAGTGTGTATCCGTCACTCTTCCCATTTTTCAAGCAACTTTTTCAGTGCAGAAAATAAGCTGGAATGAACAAAGGAGGCACAAAAGCACAAGAAATAGCATTCCAAAAACCTAGATGCATTTATGCTCATTCATCTTCCACTCAAGACATGTAATATAAAAAAATACAATAAAGAAAGCATACAATTTTATTTGGCATATACCACACTGAAAAGCATTCCTGTGGAGAGTAGCCCCTAAGGCTATTTTTGCAGAAGCTAATTTCATGATGGGGACTTGCTAGCGCTGTGTAAGCAATTCCCCTCATAGCTCCTCTTTCTTGTTATGTATTAAATAGGTCAGAAAAGTGATATTTATTTTTGGAAGGTTTTTCTATCCTCTAGAAGAAAGGATGAAATACTATTTTATTACGTATTTACAGTTTACACTGACCTTCAGAGTGCTGTTATATCAAGCAGTCTTAACAGAGTCTTGGTCACAGAGAGTCCATTCTCTTTTATGTCTACACTACATATTTGCATATTTTAAAAGGTCACTGAGTTGACAAATTTTTGGGGATATTATATAGAGAGCTGTGCTAAAACTACAACTCCCAAGATGCTTGGCTGTACTCAGAACTCCATAGAAATGAATAGAGCAAGCTGGGAGTCAAAGTTTTACCACAGCTGGAGTGCCGGAGGTTAGCCATCACTGTTTTTGGTCAATGTTCGACCTTTTAAAACAGGCCTTCAGACATAATTGGATGATAATTAAGCCAGCACCTCATCTGCACACAGCTAAACCCAAAATCAAACAAGTGTCCTCCGAACATGTATTAGCAAGAAGTAGAGGACAGAAAGCAGTCTGTTACCGTTAAGAAACATTGTTTGGAATATGAGCAAAAAGTATCAGATTTGTAATCACGACTGTTGTGAATGTGAAGATGCATCTAACCTTAAAATGGAGAATATAACCATGTTTTGCTACAGTTTAGAAAAATGAGAACTATATATTGTGAAAATGAGGAAATAGGTTGAGCCATTGACAAACTATAAATTAATTCCACCTTACTTTATTGTTTTCATCTGGTAGCATAGTCCGCACCAAAACAAAAACTTACCAATTTCTGCACCAAGTGAAGAGTTCAGTATAGCTCCAGCAGAGGAAACAACAGCACAAGTAGAAAATCCTTGTGGATACAGTTTATTTAGTGGTATTTGGGGAAAGTACTTTTCCCATCCTAAATTTGAGAATGGGGCCTCTTTGCCATCCAACATTCTTACATGAGCTCGCTTTTTCAGGATGCAGAGCAGTTCTTGGGCACTCAGCTTTCTTGAATTCTGTTTTCCTGAAAAGCTTACCCCAAGCTTGTTTGCTCTAAGGTACTCTCTCCTAGCTTTCTGCAAACGAGGTGTCAGCATTTTGGATGAAACATTGCCTTTCCACAGCTTCTGAAGAAATGACTTGGACATGGTTGAAGAGAAACCATTCCACTCATCCGACTCTTCAATCATATGCTGTTTTGTGCGACGTACGTTCCTTCGGGTTTTTTTGTGCCGAGAGTGTGAGTTTTGGTGATATTTTACCGCCTGATTAGAGTCTCCATGGACAAGAGCCTTTTTTTTCTTTGATCTTAAAAACCTATCTTCACTTTCAAAATAATTTTCTATATCAGCTATAGTTTTAAGACTACCTGGGCCAGACTTAAATGAGTTCAAAATGTCTTCATTAACAAGACTGTGCTCATCATTGGCGTAGGATAGAGATGGGTCCTGAAGAGCCCCCATGATTGCCCTCTGCTTTCCTTGAATTGGTAGGACTTTTTTATCTTCTAAGTAAGAGAATGTGCTTGGCACTGGTTCCACTGAGTTGTTGTCTGTGAAGTAGATGAAGATCACCAAAAACAATAAGCCCCAAGCGCAGATTCCAAATAGCATGAGTTGTTTCCATTGTTTTACGTTAGGTTTCATGGCTTAGTCTACAATGGCTTCTCTGTTCTGTGAGCTTGAAAATTAAATTGTCACCTGTGAGAATAAAACAATGTATTTAGAAAAGGAGAAGAAATATACATGTCATTTTTCAAAGATATATTACAGTTTTCAAACCAGCACCAGGATCTAAATAGTTTTGTAACTGCATGTAATTAAAAATGTAGTATAGATAGTGAGCTATTCAATAAAATGTTTCTGTATAGCGCCACCTGCTGTTTGGTCTTTTCCTTATTTCTTTATCTGAGGTGGTCGCACATGCTCAGTTTACATTTTCAGCTACCACCAGCCATATCTTCTGTTAGAAACTGCGGAAGTTACCGGGAGAGAGCTACAGCAGAAAGGAAGGACATATCCCCTGAGCTGTCAGCCTGAAATAGATCTAGCAGAGCAATTGGATTATTAAATGGGGAGATTTCAGAATCCATGTGAGGAAAATGGCTGCTTCTAGCTTTGTTAGAAAGGGAATGTCATGTACTATATGATGTCCGATTTTAATTTTATTTATTACATCAGTCATGGCATAACCCCTTTAAGGGATACCTTTCAGATGCCTTACAAAATTAGGATACAAGGCTACAAAAGTGATCCTAGATTTTCAGGCTCATAGATGATAATTATCCCCCATAATCTCTATTAATTAGTATTAGATTGGACTGATACACATATATTTCTTTCAATCAGCAACAAGAGACTAGTAAATGCTATACTATACACCAGGGATTAGCAACCCCCGGCAATCCAGCTGCTGTGAAACTACAACTCCTAGCATGCACACTTACTCGGCAGTTCTTGTAACTCCCACAGAAGTGAACTCAACAGCTGGCGTGCCGGAGGTTGCTGATCCCTGCTATACACTATTCCTCTTAGGCTAGTTTCACACCTGCTTTCCGACAGGCTGTTCCAGCAGAGAAAGAGCCTGCCAGAGTTCACTGTATCCAGCCTAGTTGGATACTGCCATTCATCACCAGACCTCACTGTGCTGCATGCACCAGTTTCTGTCTGGCAGAAACCTGGCACTCATGCCGGAACCAGGCAGATCCTCACTGGGTCCCATCATAGTCAAAGAGATCTGAACAGTGTAACTGTTAGATGCTGTGGATACCACAAAAAAAGATTTGCCACTACTTACAGCAGCCAAAGTGACCCCCTATTACAAGAGGTAAGATTGTGCTTTAATTGCCTACTGTCTTGATAAATTTCAGATTTTTGCCACTGAAACTGTTCCAGAAACACAGAGCAAGGAAGGAGAGCCAGCCAAGGAGAACCTCTACTACATGGTGGAGTAAAGGGAAGGTAACCACCTACACCAGTCTACGGTTTATTACACAAGCAGCCGGTAAACACCAAAGCCCTGATTTATCATTCCTTCACTACAGAATTCTGGCATCAAAAAGTTGCAAAATATGGCTTTTGCAACTTTTTGCACTCACTTGTGGAAAAATTTAGCATTTTTTAAACCTTTCACGCCAGTTTTGTAATGTAGGTGGAAAAGTGGGTGTGGTTGGCTATGTTAATGAGTTTCACTCCAGATTGATCATTGATAGGGGATAATTATCAGATCGGTGGGGACTCCCATAGAAATAAATGGAGCGGCTAGGTGCATGTCTGACCGGCTGCTCCAATGTTTTCAGGGGGGTTGCAGGGGGTTCCGGGCCCCCGTTCTTGTGATTGGTAGGGGTCCCAGCAGTAGGACCTCCTGTGGATAGGGGATAACTTCTAACAACCGGAATACCCCTTTAATAATATATGTGGCGTGAGTGCAATGTGGTTTACAGCTTTAGGTGTAACAGTACACCAGGGGGTTGCCTGACGTAGGTTGCGACTTTTGCAAAAGTTGCACATAGTACATGAGCCGTAATCCAGGTCTAATATCACTTTTAGCTCTTAAACATAAACCACTTTTGAAGCCGCACAACTGACTTATGTGCTTTCATAAATGACCCCCATAGCTTGTAAGGCTGAATAAAAATAAATTCGGCCATTTGGTTTAGTCTATTATTCTGCAAAGTTGATAAATAGGAAGGCCCCCCTTCATGAGGTCAAAGCTATTTTTCCTCATCTTCTGACTTTATTAATGAAAAACAGCAGTTATTGTGTAGTTTCCAGCAGCAACACTAACCCTTACACGTTTTGTACTGGTTATCATACGTACAGTGGCGTAGCTATAGGGGTCGCAGCGGTCGCAATTGCGACCGGGCCCCTAAGTCAGGGGGGCCCACGGGGCCCCCTCAGCCAGGAGAACGCGGCCCGCAGCTGATATCAGTTTTAACTGCGTGAAACCAGATTCACATGGGGCGGAGGCGGGCGGAGGCGGGGCAGAGGCGAGGCCCTGCGTGACGTGCTCTGTGCAGGGCAGGCTAAGTAGGAGGAGGGAGGGGGAGCGGCTTCAGTTGAGGTCAGAAGACGAAAGAGGAAGCTGTGTGCAGCCGCCGGTACTGACTGACTCCGCCTCCTCTCCTGGCTGACTCCGCCTCCTCTCCTGGCTGAGAGCTCCCCTCCTCAGCTCCTCCTATCCTGAGCCTGCGACTGCCTGCCAGACTGTCTGCTGTGCTGAGGTGAGCGTGGCTGGCTGGACCATCCGACCGGACCAGGGTCCTGGTAGTCCGGTCCAGACCAGTTAAAGTGTGTGTCTGTGAACTGTGATTGTCCCTGAGTGAGTGAGTCCGGTCCGGGGGCCCTAACCTGCCTGGTGGGAGCGCCGGTGGCGGTGACATAGTCAGTGATAACTAAGCCAGCAGCCCCAGACCAGACCAGTCAATACCCGCTCCTTTAGGAAAAAACAAATCAGTACTCTCATCAAATGTGACTGCAGGCAGCACAGCAGCAGGCCAGAAGCGATCGATCAGCCAGGATTAATGTGCACAGCCTGGGTGGGAGGCCCCCCTTACCCTGGCCTTAGGCAAGTGACAAACTGCCCCCCCCCCCCCTCAATCAGAGGCAAGTGACAAACTCAGCTCTGCTACATCTACAATGAGCAACTACAACAAATGTAATGCCAAACTGCAGTTCCTCTATGTGATTGTGATGCCTTGGATAGCTTCCACTGGACCCACAGCCTGTGGGTCCAGTGGAAGCTATCCAAGGCATCACATAGAGGAACTGCAGTTTGGCATTACATTTGTTGTAGTTGCTCATTGTAGATGTAGCAGAGCTGAGTTTGTCACTTGCATAAGAATGAGGGGGGCAGTTTGTCACTTGCCTAAGGGAGGCCTCCCACTGTGCACATTAATCCTGGATGATCGATCGCTGCTGCTCTCACATCTGATGAGAGATTTCCTAAGGGGGTATTGACTGGTATTAGGGACGGGCTGGTGGATGAGGGCAGCCACTCAGTCCTGCCTATGGATCACACAGTGTGCACTTAGTTATGCCCAGGCCCCATGCCAGGGGGTCCCTGATGTATTAACTGACCAATAACATGGAGATCCCAGTGCCAGCTGCCTTGCTGGTGGACGATTGGCATATACTTCTGCTGTGGGTCACAGCAGAAGTATATGCCAATCGTCCACCAGCAAGGCAGCTGGCACTGGGATCTCCATGTTATTGGTCAGTTAATACATCAGGGATGTATTAACTGGCGGCGTGATAAACTGGGTGTGGAGCACAATCCTGTTAGTTTAGCTTGAACATGGTGGGTGTGCAGGGGTCTGGTGGTGTTAGGAAACGGTATTGAGGGTAGGGGGGCCCCAAATTGAACTCTTGCACCAGGGCCCATGAGCCTATAGCTACGCCCCTGCATACGTATAATATAAGAAGAATATATTTACGTTACAAGCCTTTATGAACATCATTTGACTGTTTTCCCTCTTTTAAAGCTGCTAGAGATTTGTTCATCCAAATTAATAATGTCATGTGGATAAGACAAATAAATCAGTGTTTCCCACAGCTGTCATTATCATCATCTTCCTGGTAATGATGGTTAGTAGAATGAGCTGGTGGTCCTATGGAGAGTTTTATAGAGAATCAGATGATGTAAGGTTTTGGCACAACCTCATAAGTAGAACTCTGTTGCTGGAGCTATTAACACAATTATGATTACAGAAATTCAGCCCTGGAACAGAGGTGTTCATTTTCTCTTTGCTCTTTTGTCTATTAATGTAGCCCCTGGATAACCCCAGCCACCTGCTGATCTCTCTACATTTATTGGATCGCTTCCCCCCATAAAAAATAAAAAAAAACCTGATGATAAAAATATATTGCAGCTGCTGAACGCAAGGCAAACAGCTGGAGTGTTCCTTGACCCTCTCTCATACCAGCCATACCATTGTGCTTTTATTTTTCTCCAAGCACACATTGGGCAGGAATGATTTCTGGAGCAAAGCTTTTCTCCTTTAGGTTGTTACACAAAATGAGGTTGAAAACAACACTGGTAGTTTTATATTTTACAGGTCAAATAATAAACATTATAGATAAGTGGCCAGCAGGTGATATACAAAACAAGAGCAAAAAAGTCTACAAATAAGAACATAACTATCTCCTACATGCCATTCATTATATAAATCAAGGGGTTAGAAAAAGTGAAAAAAGTCCAGCTTCCAATAAAAAGCGTTGCATCTTTATTATAAAAAAATCATGCATAATAAAATCCAAGCGTGACAGGATAGCGTTATAGTCTACGCGTTTCATATACCAAAATACAATCCTTACTCACGACCACGTATTTTGGGCCCACTTTTTCGTAAACTAGATTTTGTGACAATGGTGTCACAACTGGGTTTTCAGATTTTCTTTTTAACGCCAATACCATAGAGTAGGGAAATGGTAAATCTTCCCTTAACTTTACATATGAACCAAAAGCACTTTTCTTTAGAATGAAGCAATGGATTGCTAACTGAGCTTAATCTTGACATTGAGCTGAGCTAGACCTACAAGGCATTGTGCTTAGTTTAAAGGGAACCTGTCACCTGGATTTTGTGTATAGAGCTGAGGACATGGGTTGCTAGATGGCCGCTAGCACATCCGCAATACCCAGTCTCCATAGCTCTGTGTGCTTTTATTGTGTATAAAAACCGATTTGATACATATGCAAATTAACCTGAGATGAGTCAGAGAAAATATGACTTCTCTGGTCACACAAGTAAGATATGACTCTTATGTTAATTTGCATATGTATCAAATCAGTTTTTTTACACAATAAAAGCACACAGAGCTATGGGGACTGGGTATTGCGGATGTGCTAGCAGCCATCTAGCAACCCACGTCCTCCGCTCTATACCCAAAATCCCGGTGACAGGTTCCCTTTAACAGTGAATTTCAAAGTGACAGATTGTCTTTAAAGGGTCACTGTGCTTTCCGAAAACTTTTGATATGTTATAGCAACATATCAAAAGTTTTGATTGTTGGGGGTTTGAGAGCTTAGACCCCCACCAATCTCTAGAACGAGAAGACAGAAGCACTCGCTTAGCAGACTCTCTCTCCTTGCTGCACGAGATCGGAGCAAGATGGGCTCATGGCTCCCTGCTTCACTATTGCATCCAACTGTAACTGAGCCCTGAGGACACAGATACAATTAAAATCAGGATATGCTGCAGCCATCCTGAGACCGGGACAGTCATTCTGGAACTCTCCTGTTAGATCTGTTACAGTTGGGAGGCATGCTTTGTGTGCTTTTTTAAGAGTACTGTATGATCTTCTGTGCATCATGGTATAATCAATTTTACATTACTTTCAGAGTTGATAACTATTGAGGCAGATGGTTTATTTGTTAAAGCTTAAACAACTGCTAAGCAAAAGACTAAATACACACACTGTATAGAATAACACTCCTTTCCTGGGCTTTAATCAAGGGGGTCAACATTTGGAACTTTAAAATGTCTTCATAGACATCTAGGATTACTAAATCAACAACGGCAACCTGACAAAGGGAAGATGAGGCATACACTGAGGCATGCTCAGGCAATAATTGTGAAGTTGACAAGCTTATTAAAAGAGCTGGCAGACTGTAAGTAGACTAAACTGTCAATTGTCATGTATGATCTGCACGTCTCTAGATCTAGACTGGGTGACCTCCAGACCCACAAGTGAAACTTATACATCTCAATTAGCTCTAGACAGTTGACAAATCCTAATAGAATGGCGAGAGTAGCTGCCAACATATTGTCTAACAATGCTTTCTCCTACATCTCTTCCATCTGAAGGAGTTTTCAGATAGATGCAAGAAATAGAATTTTATACACACACACACATATATATATATATATCCTTGAAGAACATAGGGCCATGTAAACCTAACATTTCAACATGTTTTTGGCACTTATTAACAACATGAAGGGTTAATGTCTAAAGCCATACAGGGACAGGAGAAATGTCTGTGAACCTCCTTCTCTCCCTATACACGGCTTCCTTGCCTTCTGCCACCCCGTTCTCCTCTACACAGGCTAAAGTCAGAGCTGCAATTACAGTATATGCAGCTCTGACTTTAACCTACTCTAATACAACATAGATTGTGACTAGAACCACATTTTTTATTTAAAAGTTGGGATTCTTGACTTAAAGGGAACCTGTCACCGGGATTTTGGGTATAGAGCTGAGGACATGGGTTGCTAGATGGCCACATCCTCAATACCCAGTCCCCATAGCTCTGTGTGCTTTTATGGTGTAAAAAAACGATTTGAAACATATGCAAATTAACGTAAAAGAGTCATATCTTACTTGTGTGACCAGAGAAGAGTCATATTTTCAAGCTACGACTCATCTGAGGTTAATTTGCATATGTATCAAATCGGTTTTTATACACAATAAAAGCACACAGAGCTATGGGGACTGGGTATTGCAGATGTGCTAGCAGCGATCTAGCAACCCATGTCCTCAGCTCTATACCCACTTCTCAGGGCTCTTTCTATAATCTGAAAAAGAGCCCTCAGAAGTGCCCCTCTGCACCCAAGGTAGGAACAAACAGTGTTTTCCTTTCCTGCTTAAATGAACAAAGCTCAGGTAAAGTGACACCATTTACAATGGCTATAGAAGAGTCTGCCTGGAAAATACGAAAAAGCCCTATTTAGGATGCCAGGAAACAACTTAATGTCCAAAGCTGCCTCACATCAAGTGACCATGTCACTTCATGTGATGCTAATTGTGAATCAGACTTTTACAGCTTCAAATTATAATCAGTGAATTACACTCTTCAACAATGAAATTGCCACACCAATAAGGAAAAGTTGTGGAATTAAAATTAAATCACAAGACAGACAGCTATGGTAGCTCTTTTTGCAATTGCTGACCAATGACGTATCTAATGTGCTTAATGGGAGGAATATCTGGAGACGCAGTAGGCTTTGGTAGCATGTTTAAGCCAAGAAGGCTTCTAAAAAGTACTGTGGAGAATCGCTCTGGTAGGCAGGGTAAGCGGACGCAGTACAGAGGCAAAAACAAGGTTGTAAATCAAAGTTCAGTGTTTATTCACACATAGCAAGAAAACAAGCTAAAAGTGTTCCGTTTTGGTGCCTGTTCACACTACACAAAGTTCACAGTGCAAAAACACTTCACCTGGTCAGCAGATTATTTTCACCCACAGTCCACAGCAGGCTTTAGTGGCCCGTTTCCCCAGCCTATGGCTCTCACAAATAGATGCCTAAGTGTCTCAAACCACAGACTCCTCAGCTCCTCTGTCATGGAGGATAATCCACACTACCTGAACATGCTGGCTGGGTTTTTATATTCCAGCCAAAACCCGGCCTGGAACCGTGGGGAACAGACACCCACCCTGCTCTTTGGCTGCTCCCAATAAGAATCGGCCCGGATTGGCTTTACAGCCATTCTAACAGTTGAAGTGTCAGACTGCACTACAGACCTGACACTTCAGGAAAAAACCTGGTTCTTACCTCACTGAGGTCAGGAACCTTGGTGACACGTATCTTCCGTCAATGACGGCTCCTTGTTCCTTCTTACAGTACATAGCACAAGCAACGTGTACTGTAGCCTGGCGTTGTCCAGTGTAAAGTGGGCTCCCAGTACACGTTAGAGAAATGCCTATACCACTGGTTCCACAACAAATTAATGCAATGTCTGTTAGCGGTTAGTGTTCCTGAAATGAAGACTATTGGCGCCCGACTACTGTACGTTACATCTGCCACTCCACAACTTAATCCTAGGAATAGGACCAGTGTGATGTTTCCTTGTGATGGCCTCTTCACGGCTTTGACCACATGGTCTGCAGACCAATTTATTGCATTTTTGCATCCAAGACAAAAGATGGACTCATCACTGTAGAGGACAGACCTCTATTCCAGCTTTGAGAGTGGTGCCATAAGGTCAATGGAACATCTGTAGCTGGATCTCTGGCTCTTAGCCCAATGTCCTGCAAATGCCTTCTAATAGTTTGTGTAGGACACTGTTTGCTGCCCTAAGCTTGGGATGAGAAGTCTAATTTCATTTGCAGTACAGAATGGATCACTATGCGCCTTTCTTCTAATCAGACGATCAGTCCGTGCAGCAGAGGTTTGCCTCTGTGCATCTATTGCTGTCATTCCAGTTTATTGTTGTTCTCCCAACCAATGGACACGCAGTGTTGAAACTATACTGAAATCTCAGCCTAGACACAGTAATCTGCCAGAGTGATAAACCAAGGTCTCTCAGTTTAAAGATTCCGTCCCTCTCAGGTTACGACAAGTGGTGATAACTAGCATGATGACAAACAGGAGGCATCCCACACGACTTGATCCAATTTTTGAGGTTTCAAAACTTTGCTTTCAATCCAGGTTCCAACTGCAGATCTTAGCAACACCTACAACTTCCTCAATATGCATAACCTTATGGTTTGTCCTTCTTGGTGCTGTAATTTCAATGTTGAGGAGTGTTAAATAAAATGGAGTACAATCAGGAGTAGTCCTGCCCATAGGAGGCATATTTTAGGCTGACATAAATGGTTCAATTGATTGGAAATGACCACACAGATAATGAAAATATCAGGATCATACAGAAACACAAATAAATTACACAGTAACCATTTTCAGCATTCCTATTCCTCATTTATATACACGGCAGGTACTAAAAGTTACTTTTATTAGTTATCACAAAAGCAATTATTAGCATTGGAATTAATTTAAATTATTCATATAAGGCTATCATACTTTCATTGTTGGGAAATAAATTCGTGAGGATAAGGACTAGGGATGAGCGAACCCAAACTGCAAAGTTGAGGTTCGTACTGAAGTCCGGGTTTGGTGTTTGGGTGATTTTATTATTTTCCATTATAACATGGTTATATCGGAAAATAATAACATTTTTAAAACAGAATGCATAAGAATCTTCCACTTAGGGGTTAAAAAAACCTGCTATGTGCGCAATGACGTCACCATGTGGGAAGGGCTCAGTGATAACATCGCGCACATAGCAGGTCCTTTGGCAGGTCCTGCTGAATGAAGATAGAAGAGACTGCTACAGCATGATCAAGGGGATGAGGCGAGTTTTTTTTTAAATCAAATATCTTTTTATTGATTTTTCAAAGTTATAGAACAAAAATGTACATGTGAGTTTTACATACAAAGGGATGGAATGTTGCCATCTAGTCACATTTAGGGTGGTACAGTAGCTTGTTAAATGTGTCTGTGAAAACAGCCGGTATCTCTATCGAGTCATTAAAAACAGGCAGCTATAACAGATGACCAAATGGTCAGATAGTCAAATAAACTAAATTAACTAAATAATTAAAAACACACAAGAGGCGAGTAATCACCTATGAATGTGTTAATGTTGCAAAACTTAAAATAATCGTCGCAGAGGTCGCTCCCAGGAGTGGCCTTAGAATAGGTGACTTCCGCCACCTAGTAATTACTTATCAGACAAAGAGGGCAGGGGTCAAAACCTTCCTACCTTTCGGATCTTAATACATCCACTTTGTTAAACATGGCATGGGTTTGGTAGCGAATTAGATAAAATTAAAAGAATTAGTCAGAGGCAATATAGGATTATGGAGTGTTTGTGTAATAGATAGATGGAGGCCATATATTGTTTATATGCGCTTGTCAGCACGCTTATGTTCTTTCTAAGGTCCCCATAGATGTAGAAATTTAGTGTGAGATATATTAGCCCAACTGGCTAATTCTTCCATGAGGTATAGTTGGTCTACCTTTGACCGCCATTCGGCCAGGGTTGGAGGAACAGACTGAAGCCAGAGTAAAGGGATGAGAGATCCGACTGCCTGTACTAACCATGTAGGGAGGTCGAAAGCTCTCGGGGTCCATCTCCCGAAGGCAGCCAAAGTAGTGTTGAGATGGGTGAGATCTGGATAGAAGAGTTACATATGTGGTTTATGCTGTTTTCTATCTGGGTCCAGAAATCTTTAATAATTGGACATGACCAGAATAGGTGGCCCAATGTGCCTTCTTCTTGCAAGCATCTCCAGAAAACACTTGTCTCTTTTAGTCCCATTTTCTATAATTTGCTTTGGTCATTATACCATCTAGTCATAGCTTTATATGAGTGTCCTTGGATTCTTATGCATCTTGAGAATCCATGGGATCTTAAATGTATTTGGTTGATTTGTGCTGCAGTGAGGGATATTTCCAGGTCCCTCTCCCACTGTGCTATATAAGCTGGTGTGCGCACTTGGGGATCACATGACCGAGCGCAATTTTTTTCCAGCCACAATGTATCTGTCTTAATATTATATTTAGAGTGTAATGTTGAGCAAGTATCCCTAAACTCTTTTTGGTCAAGGATATTAACTTTCTTTATGCGTTGAGCGTATAAGTTACCTATGCTGCCGATGTTTTGGTGTTGGACATTATCTAAGTGATGTTTAGATCTTTAAAAGAATTCCAGAAGGAGGATGGATCTGTGGTGTTTTGGTATAGTAGGAATGGGATTAAAGAGGAGAGTAGGAGTTTTGGAGGGTCAGAGAATGGACCTGTATCTGTTTGTAGGGATTTGATGGTAGCGTGCATACCTCTGGACAAATCCTCTGGTGGGGGGTATGGTCCATCGATTACCCAAAAGCCTGCGAGTTGTCTATCAAAGAGGCTAGCTAGCTCTATATCCGAACTCAGGATCCTGAATCGGAGAAATGCATAATTGAAGCCATCTTTTTAATTGTATTGCTCGATAGTAAGTCTTTGCATCTGGAAGGCCTAGCCCCCCTATGATCGTTCCCTGATCAGCCTGTCATATGCTAATCTAATTTTTTTGCCTTTCCATAGGAAATAATATGCAAATTGATGCAAAGAAAGATTGGGGTAAGTGTATAGGTACCATTTGGAGTAGGTATAGGAATCTGGGCATAATGTATGTCTCTAGGTGATTCTTCCTACCCAGCTATGAGACATAAGCTAGTGACAAGGAATTTAATTGGTCTCTAACTTGTTTTAGGAGGGTCGAATAGTTTAGAGAGTATAGCTTAGAAGGTGATTTAGTTAGAAAAACCCCTAGGTAATTCATTTTTTCCTGCTGCAACTTGAAAGGGAAGGAGATGCGTAACTGTTGGATTTGGGGTGTTGGCAGGGTGATGTTTAAGGCCTCTGACTTAAGCCTCTTTCACACTACCGTTTTTTTTTCCGTTTTGCGGTCCGTTTTTTGCGTTCCGTATACGGAACCATTCATTTCAATGGTTCCGCAAAAAAAAACGGAATGTGTTCCGTATGCATTCCGTTTCCATATTTCCGTTTTTCCGTTCCGTTGAAAGATAGAACATGTCCTATATTTGGCCGCAAATCACGGTCCGTGGTTTCATTCAAGTCAATGGGTCCGCAAAAAAAAACGGAACACATACGGAAATGCATCCGTATGTCGTCCGTATCCGTTCCGTTTTTTGCGGAACCATCTATTGAAAATGTTATGCCCAGCCCAATTTTTTCTATGTAATTACTGTATACTGTATATGCCATACGGAAAAACAGAACGGAACAACGGAACGAAAACGGAACCACAACGGAAGCAAAAAAACGGAACAACGGATCCATGGAAAACAGACCGCAAAACACTGTAATGGACATACTGTAGTGTGAAAGAGGCCTTAGAGTAATTGATTTTAAAATTGGACAGGAACCCAAACTCAAATAGTTCCAAAAGTGGAGCAAATGCTTGAATGGGGTTTGTGATCAGGAATAGGAGATCATCTGCGAAAGTAGCGCATTTATGTTCTGTCTCTCTAACCTTTAGGCCTGTAATCAGGGAATTGTCTCTGATCGCTTGTAACAAGGTCTCCATGGTAATGATAAAGAGGGTAGGTGATAGCGGACATCCTTGGAGAGTTCCATTGCATATGTCAAAGGCCGGCGATAGTCATTGACCCTTACTCTGGCGCTAGGATGAAGATGCAAGGACATTATTGCTGTGATGAAGGGGGTTGGTACTCCAAATCTATGCAGGGCGCGTTGCATAACTGTCCAGTTGACACGATCAAACGCCTTCTCGGCATCTGTACTAAGTAGAATAAGGGGCAACTTTTTATCAATTGATAATTTTATTGCATTTAGTACCCTACATGAGTGGAGGTTACCCTCCCTTCCCGTTACAAAGCCTGCTTGGTCTGGGTGAATTATTTTGGAGATTATTTTGTTCAACCTAGTTGCCAGGATTTTAGCCCAGACTTTTACATCTAAGTTGAGGAGGGAGATGGGCCTATAGTTACTGCATTCCTCTCTATTTTTGCCTTCTTTGGGTAGTACTTTAATGGTCACTTCTAAGGCCTGTTTTGGGAGAGGTGCCCCTGACAATGTCTGACACCAAGCAGTGATATGAGGGAGTAGGATGGGTAGTAGTTTTTTTTTGTAATACCCAGCAGGTAGCCCATCTGGGCTTGGGGCTTTCCCATGTGGTAGGGACTTGATGATCTTTGATATTTTTTCTAGGGTGATGGGAGATAATAAAAGGAGCTATCTTCTTTAGATAGGGAAGGTATTTTAAGTTTTGAGAGGAATTTGTCTATTCTGGGGTGGTCAGCGTCTACCAATGGATGTGCTGGTATATTGTATAACTGATGGTAATAGTGTCTGAATTCTGCTGCAATATCTTTAGTCACATTGGTTGTCGGCCCTGAGTGGGTCCTAATACATTTTATGTATTGGGTTCCTTTTCTCTTTTGGATTAAGTGGGTCATTAATTTGTTGCCTTTGTCCCATGCGCATAATATTTGACCTTAGCATATTGATATGCTTTGGCGCATTTATTCTTGAGTAGTTCTTTTAATTTGTGGCATAGGGCAGACAAGTCTTCTTGCATGTTCCTCGCCTTAGATTGTTTTTGAATGGATTCTAACGTTGCTATTTTGGACAACAGAGAGTTCAGCATTTTTTGTCTCTCTTTTGATCTTGGTGCCAAACGCCACAAATTCTCCTCTGATATATGCTTTGTGTTCCTCCCAGACTATGGTCTGGGAGGTGTCTGTCGGATTATTATCTTGGAAATAGAGGAATAATTTATGCAAGATGCTTTTCAGGATCTCCTCCGAGTCCAGAAGAGTCTCATTTAGATGCCAAGTCCACTCTCTGACAGGAAGGGTGAAGAAGGATAAAGTAGTTGAAATTGGGGCGTGGTCTGACACTGTCATCGAGCCAATGGAAGAGCGGTGGAGTATGTCTAAGTGGTTATCAGAAATTAGTATATAATCTATTCTCTGATAAGTATGATGTACTTGTGAGTAGAATGTATAGTCTTTAGTAGAGGCATTCAAGGTCTTCTAGGAATCTACTAAGGGGTTTGCCCTCAGAACTTTATGAAGTTTCCTTATCACTTTTTGTGAGATTGCTGATGTTCCTTTGGAGGTGTCCACCGCTGGATTTAGGGAGATGTTTAAATCTCCTCCTATTAGTCTAATTCCTTCAGTTGGAATTCTATTGTCGTGTCTTTAATCCAGGTATGTTGTTTGCTATTAGGAGTATATAGGCTGGCTAGTGAAACCATAACATGGCCAATCTTACCTTTCACAAAGATATATCTCCCATCTGTGTCTACTTGTGTTAAAATGGGCTCAAATGGTATATGTTTGGATATAGCTATACTGACCCCCCTTGCTGCTGTTTTGTATAGTGAGTGAAACCAGTGACTGTTGGATGTGGTAAGTTAGGAATCTTATTGGTTTTCAAGTGGGTCTCCTGTAGAAAGCAAATATCTGATTTGCACTTCCTCAGGAGAGTGATTACCTGGGACCGTTTTTGCTGTGTGTTAAAGCCTCTGACGTTAAACGAATTAGTGGTTATGGTTGCCATGGCTGTGGTGAATGGGAGTGAGTATATTCATTGGGACCTTCGTTACCGGAATCAACCTGCACAAGAGTACAAAATATAAACATGACACGTAAACTATTACATAAAGGGAAATTGTTCAATTCGACAAAAATGGTGAGTATAGCCATCCACATGGTGGTCCAGACATCAGTAGAAGATTGGAGAGGTAGGGGATGACATCTAATGTCTTCCATGCACAGTATGTATGGGTGTGCGGGGACAGAGAAAGGGTATACACCTCCTGATCTGGCACCGCAGACCATGCCCTGAAGTAACAAGGATTCTGTTTCTGGTGTCATCTTGGCGCTAAGTAGCCATCAGCCCAGGGCATCTCAGCACTCCTGGTGAGGGCCCGCAGAGCACCCAAGAGATTGGTATGGATTGCGTTGTTCAGTAGATAGGGAAAAAAGAAGACAAAGAAACTGTAAAAAACAATAGAAACATGTAAATACACCCTAAAGGTTGGAAAATACTAAGGCTGCAATGACTGTGGGGACTATAGCCCCTGGTTTTCTGGTGGGATCTGCAGATTACTGATGATGGTCTGCAACCCTGCAGTTACTTCACTGCCGGAACGTGATCAATTACAAATATTAGAAAAACAGTGAATATAATGAATAGGATTTAGATATCTGTAAGAGAGAAATGACTGAGAGGGAGAGAGAAGAAAGGAGCACAAGAGATGGAGGCAGGTAGGAAGGAGATGGAATAGGCAGAAAGAGATATAGAGAGAGAGAGAGATTGATAGATTAATTTTATCTGAAAAAGTTGGTGGGTGGGTTCAGTCCCTCTTTCTTCTGGTATCCATTCCCTTCTTCTCCTGGAACTTGGTGACTTGTGCTTGGTGGCCACTGACCATGGCTTCAACCGTAGTAGTGATGGTAGCTTCTACACTGTGCTATCCAGAGGGAGCCAAAAGTCTATAGGTATTGGATCAGTTCCTAGTTGAGACCATATATTTGGTAGGTCCGCTGGTGTCTGATTGTGAAGCGGTTACCCCCACTGCTGAAAGTAAGCCCAAAGGGATAGAGTGGTGCATGATTTTGTGATTCCTCAAGTAGTCTGTGAGGGGCTTTAGGATTCGCCGCTTACTTAGCGCGGTAGGGGCTATGTCTTGATATAAGTGGATTTGGGTACCGTCGTACATCAGATCTTTTTTCTCCTATGCAGCAAGGCCGCGGTGTCCGAGAAACTGATTAGGCCGCAAATCACATTGCGTGGAAGTTCGCCTTTCCTCAGCATCGGGCATAGGGACCTATAAATCCTTTTAACAACGATACGCTGTGCCCCTTCTTCCCCAAGGAGCTCGGTGAAAAGTGACAAGGTGGTCGCCTGTAATGCATTCGGTTCGACACCTTCAGGTAGGCCCTTTTGCCTGATATTTTTTTTCTTGTTCCTGTTCTCCTAGTCTTCTATTAGGAGGAAGGCATTTTTAAGGGAGTCTATTTGCGCTCCCAGGTGTTTGTAAATTGTGGAGCTGTGATCTACTAGCAGCCCCTGATTAGTTTCTAGGGAGTCCACCCTGTGTCCAAGCGACTTTATATCTTGTCGCAATTCTCTCATCTCTTGCAGTTAGGGTGCCAGCGCCTGGGTGAGTCCTTTAGGAAAGATCTTGTTAAAATGGCGTTGTCTTCCACTTGTAGATCCTCTCCCTCCTCCTGCCCTCCACAAGCTCCCGCATTCTCACTTTCCGCCTCCTCCTCTAAGTCCGGCAATAAGGTCTGCGGCGCCACCTTGTTTGTGCACGTTGGTGACAGCGCCAGCTTCTTTCTTACAAAACAGTCCATTTCTACTTGCCCTTTCATGTACTTGGGGGTCGCAGGGTGGACGCTTAGTCTATCTCTCCCAATTTTGACCATTGTAATCCAGTTTTGGGTGTCTTTTTATGAGTAGGCACGGGTCTGCAGAGCAGGAGCTCTGTCTCAGACCTCCATCATGCTGAGTGGTCAGGCTACGCCCCCGATGAGGTGAGTTTTTTAACTAATAAATGGCCATATTCTTTTGCATTCTTATAACCATGTTATAACAAGAAATAATAAAGTGAAGTTTGGGTCCCCATTGACTTCAATGGGGTTCCGGTTCGGTGTCAAGTTTGGTCCCGAACCCAAACATTCAACTTCCACGGGTTCGATCATCCCTTATAAGGTCTCAAAATCACATATACATTTAAAAGTATTGTAGATGGTAAGTAAAAATAAAGAAGGAAATCTACTGATGGACACCATGGATTTACACTACTGTCTCAACCACAGCTCACATGGCTGTATATGTATAAGACATAGCTGAAGGATATAAAGCTGGTAAGGTTGGTCATTTTAACATATAAAAGGAAACTAGCATTTAAGCAGAAAATATACCTAGAACAAACTGTTTGAACAGGCATTTATAGATGTCATGCACAAGTTCTTTCTATTGGATTTCATGCCTAGGGCTACTTGACACAGGTTTAAAGAGGAACTGTCACCATAAAATGCAGTGCAATCTGCAGGCAGCATGTTAAAGAGCAGGAGGAGCTTAGCAGATTCGTATATAGTTTTATGGGAAAAGGTTCAGTAAAACTTTTCATTTTTACATTTACATCTGTACAGGAGGGAGGAATTATTAGTGACTGGCAGCTATCTCCCTATACACACTTATACATACACTGCCATTAATCCCTGATCACCCCTCCCTCCTGTACTGATAGCTGTTCACAGGAAGTAAAATATATATATATATATATATATATATATATATATATATATATAATTAATGTATAAATTGCAGGTTTTACTGAATCTTTTCCTACAAAACTATATATCAATCTGCTCGGCATCTCCTGCTGTGCAACATGGTGCTATCAGATGGCATTGCATTTTCTGGTGACAGGTCCTCTTTAATGCCCTACAGTCTACTGTGCTAATTTCTGTGTGAAGTGACCAGCTAATGCCATCATGAGTTGCGATTATGGCCAAAAAACGTACTTTGGCTCGAAAATGGCTTTGCTCTTTGTATAGTAATCAGCATTAGCTCTGCAGGACATTATGGGTATAAACTCTAAGAAATTGATGCCAGGCTATAGCAAAACTTATGTTTTCTTTCTAAATAGTGCATGTGTCAATGGGCAATTTCCATAACACAAGTCCTTATGTGGACTACGTGGTCTTGACACAAATTTACATTCATCTTCATGGATCCTCAGAGAATTTGCAGAGTTTTTAAGGAATGAGTTTTCAGTATGTGTGAAGAACTGTTCCATGCTCTGTGGTTAGAATATTTATCTCACAGCCATCAATGGCATTTCTTATTCAGATTAAAAACCTTCCCGATTGCCTAGCTGTGCACAACCCAAGACGCATGCACTTTTGCATCCTTTTATTTGTCTACAAAGTTCAGGAAATCTAGCATTACAATATTTGAAGGATATCCAACCTGTGAATATATAAAATGTTCTTGTTTAACTGCAGCAATATTGTCTCTCCTGCCTTATCTGTGACACTACTGATAATTCCTCTTTACAGCTGGCACAGAGACATGTTCAGTTGACTTCTGTAATCTAAATCCTTCATAAAAGAGGAAAATGGTAACTGCTGGATTTATTTTCTAATAAATCTTGGCCATAGTCCTGCCATACATTAGGTGTGAATGTCAGGATTTTTACTTATTTCAGTCTAACCCTGGTAAATCCCCTTTAAATGTAGAAAGAAATATCAAGAAGAGATTTTCAGCTACGTTTGGTCATTTATTTCATATTGGAATTATAACTGTATCGTCACCAATCGTGAGTGACTTGGCTTATCTGCTTTTAGTAATCAAAAAGCACTTAACAGTCCCCAGAACACTCTAATCTTTATCTATAGCGGGAAATAAGTAAGGGATTTATTTGAGCAACATCTGCTAAGCAGCCGCATAGCAAATATTTCTCTCAAAATTAATATCTGAAAATAATGCTTTCCATGTACAAGTCAAGGCTGAGTTGGTGAATTTACTTAAAATGATATAAGGTTTATGTATACATTGCCACACAACCAGTACACTATTTTATAATATTTCTTCATACTTACTGGACCTTTAAAATGATTCAACTTCTCTTACTAAGCCTCTGCAGACCCCACGTTAAAGGGGTTGTGCCACCTTTAAATGTTATTTTAATATTATTCAGAATGAAAAAGTAGTTACTTTTGTAATGAGCTGCAGAGGGGAAACAAACCAGGCTGGTGTAGTGAGCTGCATCTATATTTATTTATATAAGGAGATATATAACGCGAGTTTGACCGTGACGGGTGGTTGATTAAGTGTGGTTGCGTAAGTGTGTGACTTAAGATTAAGTGACTTTAGATTCAGGGACTTCAGTGGGGGACTGTAATTAGCCAGTTTCTTTGTACTACATTATATTGTATTTTTTACTTTGCTGGTGTAATCCCCATTTAGTATGTGTTGCACAATTGACAACGCAGTCCAGTGCACATCTTGCATGATGTATGCAGTCCTGGAACAGGAGTTCAAGGGTGCATATCTTTGTTCAAGATGTGAGCAAATTACCCGTTTGGAATCGCTAATCGAGTCTCTAAACGGGCAAGTTGCAACACTGAGAGGCATTGACAATTTGCAAAAGAGTTTGCTTCTCACCGAGCAAGCACTCTTTGGGGTAGATGAGGGGGGGGGGGGGGGTGACAGAGAGGAGGCTGAGGAAAGTAAGGTAGCTAGCTGGGTAACAGTTAGAAAGCGGGGTAGAGGGAAGAGTGCCAGGGAGGCTAGCCCTGATCTGACACACCCCAACAAGTTTGCACGTTTGGCAGATGAGGGGGATGTCAGCCAGACACTTCCTCTGCCAGTCAGGGGAATGCCAGCTCCGGTAAGCAGGGGACCAGGAGAGCAGGGCAGGCCAGACAGGTGCTGGTAGTGGGAGACTCAATTATTAGGGGAACAGATAGGGAAATCTGTCACAAAGACCGTGATCGCCGAACAGTGTGCTGTCTTCCTGGCGCTAGAGTTCGACACATCGCGGATCAGGTTGACAGATTACTGGGAGGGGCTGGAGAAGATCCAGCGGTCATGGTCCATATCGGAACCAATGACAAAGTTAGGGGTAGGTGGAGAGTCCTTAAAAATCATTTCAGGGATTTAGGTCAAAAGCTGAGGGCAAGGACCTCAAAGGTAGTATTTTCCGAAATACTACCTGTACCACGGGCCACACAAGAGAGGCAGCGGGAGATTAGGGAAATTAACAAGTGGCTCAAGAACTGGTGTAGGAAGGAGGGGTTTGGGTTCCTGGAGAACTGGGCCGACTTCTTTATCGGCTACAGGCTCTATCGTAGAGACGGGCTGCACCTCAATGGGGAAGGGGCAGCTGTGTTGGGGAAGAAGATGGCTAAAAGGTTGGAGGAGTGTTTAAACTAGGGACTGGGGGGGAGGGTAATTATGTTATAGAATGGGAAGATAGTGCAGATAGAGACCGGGGGCAAGGTAGTGAGACTGGGGGAGGAATGGAAGGCGGGACTAGAACAGTTCAGAAGGAAAGGTGTAGAGTAAAAAATATACATAAACCTCTCAAATGTATGTATACTAATGCCAGAAGCCTGACTAATAAAACTGGTGAACTGGAATTAGTGATGTGTGAGGAGGACTATGACATAGTGGGAATAACTGAGACATGGCTGGATGATAGCTATGACTGGGCAGTTAATGTACAGGGTTACAGCCTGTTTAGAAAGGATCGTCAAAACCGGAGAGGGGGAGGGGTCTGCCTTTATGTAAAGTCCTGTCTAAAGCCCACACTCCGGGAAGATATAAGTGAGGGACATGAACATGTGGAGTCACTGTGGGTAGAGATACATGGTGCTAAAAACAATAATAAATTACTAATAGGAGTTTACTATAAACCACCTAATATACCAGAGTCCACAGAAAATCTACTTCTAAACGAGATAGACGAGGCGGCAAATCATAATGAGGTGGTTATTATGGGGGACTTCAACTACCCAGATATAGACTGGGAAACTTGTATATCTCATAAAGGAAACAGGTTCTTGGCAATAACCAAAGACAATTACCTCTCCCAACTGGTTCAGGACCCGACTAGAGGGACGGCCATACTGGACTTAGTATTAACCAATAGGCCTGACAGAACAACAGACGTGCAGGTTGGGGGACACCTGGGAAATAGTGACCACAAAGTAATAACCTTCCAATTATCATTCAAAAGAGCGTTTCTACAGGGAGGAACAAAAATACCAAACTTCAAAAAAGCTAAATTTAGCCAACTAAGAGAGGCCATAGGCCTAACTAAATGGGATAAAGTCCTCACAAATAAAAATACAGCCACAAAATGGGATATCTTTAAAAGCATCCTAAAATCTCATTGTGAGAGGTACATACCGTATGGGAATAAAAGGTTAAGGAACAAAAAGAAACCAATGTGGATAAACAGAACTGTAAAGAAAGCAATAAATGACAAAGAGAAAGCATATAAAACACTAAAACAGGAAGGTAGCACGGAAGCACTGAAAAACTATAAGGAAAAAAATAGAACATGTAATAAACAAATAAAAGCGGCCAAACTAGAGACCGAGAGATTAATTGCCAAAGAGAGTAAAACTAACCCTAAAATGTTCTTCAATTATATAAATGTAAAAAAGTATAAATCTGAAGGTGTCGGCCCGTTAAAGAGTAATGAGGGGGGAGTCGCAGAGAGCGACGAGGAGAAAGCAAAGCTGTTAAATATTTTTTTTCTCCAATGTATTCACTGAGGAAAATAAACTGTCAGATGACATGCAGAATGTTGAAATAAATTCCCCATTAAAAGTGTCCTGTCTGACCCAGGAAGAAGTGCAACAGCGACTTAAAAATATTAAAATAGACAAATCGCCAGGACCGGATGGCATACACCCCTGTATCCTAAGGGAATTAAGTAATGTCATAGCCAGACCCTTATTTCTGATATTTGCAGATTCTATGTTGACAGGGAATGTCCCACAGGATTGACGCATGGCAAATGTGGTGCCAATATTCAAAAAGGGTCCAAAAACAGAGCCTGGAAACTATAGGCCGGTAAGTTTAACATCTGTTGTAGGTAAACTGTTTGAAGGTTTTCTGAGAGATGCTATGTTAGAGCATCTTAACGGAAATAAGCAAATAACGCCATATCAGTATGGCTTCGTGAGGGATCGATCATGTCAAACAAATTTAATCAGTTTCTATGAGGAGGTAAGTTCTAGACTTGACAGCGGCGAATCAATGGATGTTGTGTATATGGACTTCTCCAAAGCATTTGACACTGTACCACATAAAAGGTTAGTATATAAAATGAGAATGCTTGGACTGGGAGAAAACGTCTGTAAGTGGGTAAGTAACTGGCTCAATGATAGAAAACAGAGGGTGGTAATTAATGGTACATACTCAGATTGGGTCACTGTCACTAGTGGGGTACCTCAGGGGTCAGTATTGGCCCTATTCTCTTCAATATATTTATTAATGATCTTGTAGAAGGCTTGCATAGTAAAGGGGCATAGATGCCTGTGATGAGAACATAGTCCTACCACTTTACAAATCGCTAGTCAGACCACACATGGAGTACTGTGTACAGTTCTGGGCTCCTGTAAACAAGGCAGACATAGCAGAGCTGGAGAGGGTGCAGAGGAGGGCAACTA
The DNA here is from genome assembly GCF_014858855.1 of Bufo gargarizans. Taxonomy (NCBI): domain Eukaryota; kingdom Metazoa; phylum Chordata; class Amphibia; order Anura; family Bufonidae; genus Bufo; species Bufo gargarizans. The sequence goes on along the minus strand of NC_058082.1, from coordinate 211,730,242 downwards.
AAGTAATAACTGGAATGGGGCAACTACAGTACCCTGAAAGATTATCAAAATTAAGGTTATTCACTTTAGAAAAAAGACGACTGAGAGGAGATCTAATTAATATGTATAAATATATCAGGGGTCAGTACAGAGATCTATCCCATCATCTATTCATTCCCAGGACGGTGACTGTGACGAGGGAACATCCTCTGCGTCTGGAGGAAAGGAGGTTTGTACACAAACATAGGAGAGGATTCTTTATGGTAAGAGCAGTGAGACTATGGAACTCTCTGCCTGAGGAGGTGGTGATGGTGAGTACAATAAAGGAATTCAAGAGGGGCCTGGATGTATTTCTGGAGCGTAATAATATTACAGGCTATAGCTACTAGAGAGAGATCGTTGATCCAGGGATTTATTCTGATTGCCTGATTGGAGTCGGGAGGGAATTTTTATTCCCCTAAAGTGAGGAAAATTAGCTTCTACCTCACAGGGTTTTTTTTTTGCCTTCCTCTGGATCAACTTGCAGGATGACAGGCTGAACTGGATGGACAAATGTCTTTTTTCGGCCTTATGTACTATGTTACTATGTTACTATGTTAGTCTGTTACAAAAATGATCCAATTGCGACATATTCTCTTTACTCCATTATAACGGTTCCCCACCACGTTTAATCTATAAACTTGTAGATTGTAAGCTCTTACGGGCAGGGCACTCTCTCCTTCTATACCAGTCTGTAACTTGTCTTGTTTATGCTTATTGCAACTGTCTGTATTATGTATGTATACCCCTTTTCATATATGCAACGCCATGGATTGCATGGCGCTTTAATAATAAATAATAATACCAATTTGTACGTCCACTTCTGAAATGGCTGCACATGTTTACTTCAATCCTTCAGTTATCACTAGCCATATCTACTGTTAAAAGCTGTAACTGTTACAGAGAGAGAGAGCTGCAGCAAAAAGGACACACCTCCTGAGCTATGATAAGGAGAAGAGCTTCAGCAGAACGCACACACCCCCTGAGCTGTGATGGGGAGAGAACTGCAGCAGAAAGGCGACACAATGTGATAAACCCCCTGAGCTTCCAGGCTGAAACAAATCTAACCAGAAGAATTGGAGCAATGAATGATGGGGGGAGTTCTGGATTCATGTGAGCTACAAGTTTCTAGCTTTGTTAGAAAGAAAAGGCCATGTACTATATGCTCGCTAATTCTCATTTCTCAATCATGGCATAAAACTTTTAAGGGTAGAACTTACTGCACATGCTTAGGTTTAAGGTTTTTTTCAGGCACACAACTCTCTCTTGAAGAGAAAATAATTTTTTTCTTTTATACAGTATATTACGCATATTTTTTTCTGTCAAATGTTGCCCCATTGTTTGGTAACAGCATACGTTTTATATTCTTCTTTTGGCCCACAAATGCAATTATACATAAGATGTTATGACCAAAACAAATTGCACAATATATTTTTTCATGTAAATAAGATTTTACATTATTTGTTAAGCATTAAAACGACAGTCCTTTCGAGAAAAATATAAATTACAGGGGATGTCCGGTATAGACAACTCACGTCCATATGCCCTATTAGCGGTATCTGTTTTGCAAAACGCATCTAAGTTTAAGGTAAAATTCATACCAAAATCATTTTTATTGTGGTTTTGTTTAAAAATTGTGTAATCATTTTCCAAGGGAAATATATGTTTGGGATTTAAGACTTTAAAAAAATTACATTAATATTTGACAGGAGACCAAAATCCAAGACATTATTAGCAACTAGCTGAAGGACCCAGCTTTGCATGGATATATTTAATCTATTTCATTTAATGTTGGTGTGTGTTGTTAAAAGATAGACAGTATCCACTATAACAGTGACATCTACAGTACTCTGCCCCCCTTAACAGTAACCACCACAGCCCCCCACCTCCTTAACTTTGACCTTCACAGCAGCCTGCTCCTTTAACAGTGAGTTCCACAGCACCTCACCCCCTTGACAGTGACCTCCACAGGGGCATGCCCCCTTAACAGTGACCTCTACAGCACCCGCCCCTTAACACTGACCATAGGTTATAGTCCCCTTAACTGTGACCTCCACCATTCCCGACCCCCTTAACAGAGACCTCCACAGCGACTGCCCCTTTAACAGTTACTGCCACAGCACCCCACTCCGTTAACAGTGACCTCCACTGAACCCTGCTGCCTTAACAGTGACCTCACAGTGCCCCGCTGCCTTAACAGTGACCTCACAGTACCATGCAGCCCCTTTAAATGTGGCCTCCACATTCCCCTCCTCCCTTAACAGTGACCTCCACAGCAGCCTGCCTCCTTAACAGTAACATCCACAGCACCCTCCTTTTTAACAGTGACCTCCACAGCAGCCGCCCCTTTATGAGAGACCTCCACAGTACCCTGTCTACTTAACAGTGTTTTCCACATTGATCTGTCCCTTTAACAGTGACCTCCACAGAGCTCCGTTCCCTTAACTGTGACCTCTACAGCACCCCGCCCCTTAACAGTGACCTCCATAGTGGACCGTCCCCTTAACTGTGACCTCCAGTGTACCCTGCCCCCTTAACAGAGACCTCCACAGCGTCTGCCCCTTTAACAATGACCTTCACAGCATTCTGGCCCCTTAACAGTTACCTCCACAGCAGCCGCTGCTTTATTAGTGATCTCCACAGTACCCAGTCTCCTTAACAGTGATTTCCACAACACCCTGTCACCTTAACATTGGCCTCTACAGCCATCTGCCCCTTAACACTGACCTCCATAGCGGACCGTCCCCTTAACTGACCTCCACAGCAGCCTGCTCCTAGGGTGGCCATAGGTCTGGTTTTAGGGCGGACAGTCCGGCTTTTAGACTCCCTGTCCTTCGTCCGGAGCAGGGCCTGGATGGACACAGGGATGTCCTTTTGAACAGCTCACTCTCAGACAGCAGCACTGTGCTGTCTGAGCATGAGCTGCAGGGAGAAAGTCAACCTCCCTCCCACCCCTGCAGCTGACAGAAGTCCCCTTCGGCTGCGGCGTGGGAAGGAGACGTGGCCTAACTGGGTCAGGGGCATGGCTTAGGGGACCTGGGGGCTGGGGGTTTAAATCCGTCTATTGACAGTGGCCTGAATGGCCACCCTACCTGTCCCTGAACTGTGACCTCCACAGCACTCCGCTCCCTTAACAGTGTCACCCACAGCGCCCTGCCCCTTTAAAGCTGACCTACAGCACTGAAGAAAAATGGCTGGGTTGTTATGGAAACCTGGTGTAAAACTGTGTGTATGTGGAGACTAAGGGCCTGCGAGCTTCTATTGGATAAGGGACATGCGACCGTGTGTATGGCAGTTGGGATATGAAGAGAAAGACCTGCAGGCTTCTATTGGCTAATGTAGGTCATGTGATGTGCCATATTTGCATTTTTTTTTTATATCTCAGGAACGGTACGTCCTAGAGAGCGGAGACCCGATCTAAAACCTTCCCGGACACCTGATGTACCTGTGTGCCAAATTTTGTGATGTAAGTGCAGATTCCTTTAGCGGACATACAGTACAGACCAAAGGTTTGGACACACCTTCTCATTCAAAGAGTTTTCTTTATTTTCATGACTAGGAAAATTGTAGATTCACACTGAAGGCATCAAAACTATGAATTAACACGTGTGGAATTATATACATAACAAAAAAGTGTGAAACAACTGAAAATATGTCATATTCTAGGTACTTCAAAGTAGCCACCTTTTGCTTTGATTACTGCTTTGCACACTCTTGGCATTCTCTTGATGAGCTTCAAGAGGTAGTCACCTGAAATAGTCTTCCAACAGTCTTGAAGGAGTTCCTAGAGATGCTTAGCACTTGTTGGCCCTTTTGCCTTCACTCTGCGGTCCAGCTCACCCCAAACCATCTTGATTGGGTTCAGGTCCGGTGACTGTGGAGGCCAGGTCATCTGGCGCAGCACCCCATCACTCTTCTTCATGGTCAAATAGCCCTTACACAGCCTGGAGGTGTGTTTGGGGTCATTGTCCTGTTGAAAAATAAATGATGGTCCAACTAAACGCAAACCGGATGGAATAGCATGCCGCTGCAAGATGCTGTGGTAGCCATGCTGGTTCAGTATGCCTTCAATTTTGAATAAATCCCCAACAATGTCACCAGCAAAGCACCTCCACACCATCACACCTCCTCCTCCATGCTTCTCGGTGGGAACCAGGCATGTAGAGTCCATCCGCTCCCCTTTTCTGCGTCGCACAAAGACACGGTGGTTGGAACCAAAGATCTCAAATTTGGACTCGTCAGACCAAAGCACAAATTTCCACTGGTCTAAAGTCCATTCCTTGTGTTCTTTAGCCCAAACAAGTCTCTTCTGCCTGTTGCCTGTCCTTAGCAGTGGTTTCCTAGCAGATACTCTACCATGAAGGCCTGATTCACACAGTCTCCTCTTAACAGTTGTTCTAGAGATGTGTCTGCTGCTAGAACTCTGTGTGGCATTGACCTGGTCTCTAATCTGAGCTGCTGTTAACCTGCGATTTCTGAGGCTGGTGACTCGGATGAACTTAGGGCTCTTTCACACCTGCGTTATTGTCTTCTGGCATAGAGTTCCGTCGTCGGGGCTCTATGCCGGAAGAATCCTGATCAGGATTATCCTAATGCATTCTGAATGGAGTGAAATCCGTTCAGGATGCATCAGGATGTCTTCAGTTCCGGAACGGAACTTTTTTGGCCGGAGAAAATACCGCAGCATGCTGCGCTTTTTGCTCCGGCCAAAAAAACTGAAGACTTGCCTCAAGGCCGGATCCGGAATGAATGCCCATTGAAAGGCATTGATCCAGATCCGGCCTTAAGCTAAACGTCGTTTCGGCGCATTGCCGGATACGACGTTTAGCTTTTTTAGAGTGGTTACCATGGCTGCCGGGACGCTAAAGTCCTGGCAGCCATGGTAAAGTGTAGCGGGGAGCAGCATACTTACCGTCCGTGCGGCTCCCGAGGCGCTCCAGAGTGATGTCAGGGCGCATGGATGACGTGATCGCATGGCACGTCATCCATGTGCATGGGGCGCTCTGACGTCACTCTGGAGCGCCCCGGGAGCCGCACGGATAGTAAGTATACCGCTCCCCCGCTCTTACTATGGCAACCAGGACTTTAATAGCGTCCTGGGTGCCATAGTATCACTGAAAGCATTTTGAAGACGGATCCGTCTTCAAATGCTTTCAGTACACTTGCGTTTTTCCGGATCCGGCGTGTAATTCCGGCAAGTGGAGTACACGCCGGATCCGGACAACGCAAGTGTGAAAGAGGCCTTATCTTCCGCAGCAGAGGTGACTCTTGGTCTTCCTTTCCAGGGGCGGTCCACATGTCAGCCAGTTGCTTTGTAGCGCTTGATGGTTTTTGTGATTGCACTTGGGGACACTTTCAAAGTTTTCCCAATTTTTCGGACTGACTGACCTTCATTTCTTAAAGTAATGATGGACACTAGTTTTTCTTTACTTAGCTGCTTTTTTCCTGCCATAATACAATTTATAACAGTCTATTCAGTAGGACCATCAGCTGTGTATGCACCTGACTTCTCCACAACGCAACTGATGGTCCAAACCCCATTTATAAGGCAAGAAATCCCACTTATTAAACCTGACAGGGCACACCTGTGAAGTGAAAACCATTTCAGGTGACTACCTCTTGAAGCTCATCAAGAGAATGCCAAGAGTGTGCAAAGCAGTAATCAAAGCAAAAGGGGACTACTTTGAAGAACCTAGAATATGACATATTTTCAGTTGTTTCACACTTTTTGTTATGTATATAATTCCACATGTGTTAATTCATAGTTTTGATGCCTTCAGTGTGAATCTACAATTTACATAGTCATGAAAATAAAGAAAACTCTTTGAATGAGAAGGTATTTCCAAACTTTTGGTCTGTACTGTACATACACAGCTTTATATATTAGATATATAGCTTCTTAAAGTATAACTATCATCCTTTATTTTTGGAGTATTGGATTGTGGCGATTAATATCTCCTTGGTGGCCCTTTTCTGTCACGGCGGGGAGTGGGGAAAACCCCCCACCGTGCAATTGCTAAGGCTGCTACGCCAGATAGCAGGGAACAGGGAGCAGGTCACCTCCTCACGTAACCCTAAACGCTCTCCCTAGACTCCTAGCGCATGAGCCGCCTCATAAGGTAAGGGGGCTCATGCTCACCAACCTAGGACCCTGCTATCCCTGCTACGCCCTAGGCCTGATGACAGGGCAGAGACCACCCATTCATCCTACACAACGGATGAAAAGGTGTCTCCAGAGACCCAGTGGCAGATAGGAGACAAGAACATGGGTAAAGCAGTACGGCAGGTAAGTCACACAGCAAAATAACAATGTTATCTACTCTTACCTGCCGCAGCCAAGATGGACGGAGGCTCCAGGCTGGGAAACCCACGGTCTTGCCTTCGCTTAACCCCTCCGGGAAAGCACGCCCCTTCCGGAGCAGAGACACCACCAGAAAACCTCCATACACCAACCACACCAATACAACATACACCAGGTGGGGGAGGAAAACAGACACACCGGAGGGGACACACAGCCAGGGTAAGGAAACAATATAATAAATAAGGGTGACTCACACAGACACAAAGACATACCGCCAGGGAGCAGAGCTCCTACACAGGCAGACAACAAAATAAGAATGACCACAGGCTCAAACACACCATCTTATAAAGAGGCCTGAGGTCACACCCACCACACCTAGCAGACACACCTAAATTAACCCAGTGACAACCAAAACGGGGAAAGCACCAAATAAAGGAAAAGTGTACGTGCAAACAGAAACCTACACGTTGCCCCCGGCAACCAGTCTGCACGCAACAGCGTCACGGTCAAACCTAAATTGGCCGTCACATTTTCACTGTGTACTCAGTTACCCCTTAATTCCACAGTTTAGCTCCCTGTACTGCCTATTTTTACCTGTGCTTAAAATCAGGTTGCTATGCAGGTCCGTCCTCTGTGTTGAAGGACGGAGGATGCAGAAGTACACAGCCTGCAAGGTCAGATTACAGACAGCCAGGGACTGTAAGTAAATGATTAAAGCCAGGTCCTCCCCAGCAGCTGATAACAGTGCCTGGGCTGTGTGCACTTCTCCCTGTCCCTGTGCTTGGCAGACGCTCCCTCACTCAGCAGAGCTGGACAATGCAGAGTCGAAGCAGCGCAGACCAGGGAAGGGAGATCTGCCGTCTGCTCAGTGTATAAATGAAAGCAACAAAAGAGGACCCCTTTGTGCTGCAGGAGATTACCCCTTTAGGTGGAGTGCTCTGGTTACTGACACTTTTGGGGGGCTATTGTTACTGGCTAGTGAGGGCAGGCGGGATTAGCCTCAGGGTGAGGGCAGTGGCGGCCATCTTAACTGAATAGTGAAATTGCAGTTTTATGCAGACTGGTTGCTAAGGGCTGAATCGTATTAAATATGGGGTAAGTCAGTCTAATAGTAACTGATTCTGCTATATCATGTTATTAGTAACTACATATATGAAAATTGAAATTAGGGTCTAAATGTGATATTTGAAATATGTAATAGATAATAATGGTGAATAACTCCAATGTTTAGCTTTTTATAAATACTTCAGAGTGTTGCATGGAAGTTTAGTCTATGGAATATCTCAAGTGTGACATCTACAATGTATCACCACTTGCCTGTTGAATTTGTAATTACCTGCCCGCCTTAGTACTTCTGGTCCTGCTTCATTTGGTCACAATTTCTTAACCCAGGAGCAAAGCTAGGACATGCTGTGCCATGCAATGGTCTGGGCAGGGCTAAGCTCTGTTCACTTGAATGTAGCTTAGCCGCGCCCAGGCCAGTGATACTAGTCGTGACGTCACTGGGCCTGCGGTAAACAGCGAGAAGGCCGCGGCGCTACTGCCAGCGCCACTGCCTTCTCAAACAGCTGATCGGCAGGGGTCCCGGGTGTCGGACCCCCACCGATCAGTTGCTGATGATCTATCCAGAGGATAGATTATCAGTTTAAAAAAACTGCAGAACCCCTTTAAGGTGCCCCATGGCCTTATAACTCTCATGACAACCGAGTTTGAGCTCCAATCAAGCCCCATTTTGCCTAACGATCATTTTGAAGCAGACATCATTGATGCTCCTTATAAATGCTATTATGTGTGGCTTGCAATTACCCTGCCAGTTATTCATTGAACATTACTTCATCAAAGGTTTTTACAAGCTGCTCATGATTAAACCTCAAAGTATGTGTATGTTTCTCTTCCACAAATAAAGCATCTACTTAAGTACCTTTTCCTTCTAGTCACCATCTGTTACCTAAATAATGCACACTCATTTCCTATATCATCAGTTGAGGAGCAAGTTGTTATTAAATGACTGAGAGTTGGTCTTTGCAATGACTCGCTTGTCTTGTTAATAGGATGGGTGACCCCCCATCCCTAATGGGATGACAGTAAATTTGGCTTTTATGATTTCCCACACAGACCAATAGATTATCCATGAAAGAACCCTAGTGACAAGCCCCAACAGCATGTGATCCACTCTGCTGTCAGTTTCATATGGTGCCATCAGACCATGCAGACCTACAGGAAGAGGCTATAAAAAAGGAGCCCCTGACACTTGGCAAATGTGTTTTACCTGACAAAGCAACCGGTCCAGTTCCAAAATGCGTTGTGATACACAATAGAACTTACTACTTAGGAAACATTTTCACCAAGAACAGTTACCTAGCATTTATAAATTCATGACAGTTTGCAAAAGTTGTACAATGGTGGCCAGTGTCTGTAGGATATGTTAATAAAAAGCTTTTGATAGCTGCTGGTTGCTCGAGCAGGATATTGTAAATCTAATGATCATTTTACGCTTCACAGCAAATGTGGCTAATCTATTGATATTAGTTATCTTATCTTTAGGTTTCATAATTTAACATATTGGCAACCATGACTTGAGCTCAAAGTAGGATCCTATGGTGGGCTAACCCTACTCTAGTAAAGTCGATGCTTTTTGGTTTTAGGCTGGTTGGTTGTACACTCATTTCTTTTGATCCCCCCATACACATGCAGGCTGAGTTTGGGTTCTGAATAGGAGGGGGGGGGGGGGGGAAGGTTACTGTGCCATTGCTAGACACCTCTAGTGTTGGCTTATCCCTACCGGACTGAACATGCTGAAATCATGAGCCTTCTTCCCCTAATATATACTAATCGCAGAAAAGTTGGGAGACTCCCATATACATTAGACAGCAGGCCACTGAAATTGGTGGATTCAGCTGACATTGCTCTAATCGTCTACAGTTGACAGGTGCCAACTTCCATAGAAATAGCATGTAAATTTACAGTTCACAGAGGCAACATTTGTAACTGCGCCAATGTTCTGTTGTTCAACTGTTTGCAATTTTTCTTTTGCAGGTATGTCATCCCTAGTCTACGTGCACTGCTAGACTAAAAGGAGGATTTCCAGAACAATGGTCAGGAAAAACTACTGATGGGACATGGATGGCATACATTTTCTATCTGTGGTTTTCACAGACCAAGAGACTTCAAAAGACATGTTTGCCCTGCAACATAGACTAAAGTAGTTCATGTTTCTGTTTTTCCACTGACCCATGGTTAGTGAAAAAACACAATAAAATCAGTGGATACATGTGCTGTGTGTGGAGAACGGTGATGTTATTCACGGACATGTCAAAAAGCCCTAAGTGGGTCTAATACATTTAGATAAATACCTTTGCCTTTTGTGTCGGCCCATGCAAAGGGGCCTTAACATGAAAACTTTTCATAGTTGGAAGTTTCAATCGCTTGAAATGCTCCTGTGATCCACTGAGAGTTCATATTGTCTTACACAATCTAAGGGTCCATTCACACGTCCGTTGTTTCTTTCCTAATCTGTTCAGTTTTTTGCGGAACAGATCTGGACCAGATCTGTACCCATTCATTTTCAAAGGGTCCTGAAAAAAATCAGACAGCACAATGTCAGATTTTTTTTCAGGACCCATTGAAAATGAATGGGTACAGATCTGGTCCAGATCTGTTCCGCAAAAAACTGAACAGATCAGGAAAGAAACAACGGACGTGTGAATGGGCCCTAAATGTATCTTTATCAGGATTAATGTGATACCAGAAAGGCATGAATAGTGTGCAACTTACTACAGAAAAAAAAATCATGTGAGCAGGCACAAAAACAGATCATTTGGTGAAACGTTTAACACAACACTGATTTCCACTAAACTTTGTGTTATCTCAAGAGCGACCCATGCACAAGACTGCCCCATACAAACGGCGGATCTGCAAAACATGGATACCGGCCGTGTGCACACCACATTATGTTGTGCGGACCCATTGACTTACAGTCTGCAAAACAGACAACAGTGATTGCATGGGGCTGAATACCTTCATGGTAGAGGGAGCAGGTTTGGCAGGCTGACCACCCCAGGATGTTGCAGTAACTAATAATATACAAAATCCATAATATAATAAAATTATTGAACTAATTATCCAGAATTTAAGCGGTTGTCTCACTTCAGCAAGTGGCATTTATATTTAGACAAAGTTAATACAAGCCACTTACTAATGTATTGTGATTGTCCATATTGCCTCCTTTGCTAGCTGGATTCATTTTTCCATTATATTATACAGTGCTTGTTTCCATGGTTACGACCATCCTACAATTCATCAATGGTGGTCGTGCTTGCACACCTTGGAAAAAAAGGGATGGCCTCTCTGGTGGCCAGGATTGTGGGAGCGCACACAGGCTGGTGCTTTTTCCTATAGTCTGCAAGCACAACCACCACTGCGGTATTGTAGGATGGTCATAACCATGGAAAACGAGCAGTGTATAATGTGATGGAAAAATGAATCCAGCCAGCAAAGGAAGCAATATGGAGAATCACAATACATTAGTAAGTGCCTGGTACTAACTTTGTCTACATGATAAATGTAATTTGCTGGAGTGAAACAACCCCTTTAAGGATTTTGATCCACAAACTGTATTGTCCTCAGTTCTACTTCAATATGCACCATATTTTGATTATATGAACCACAAATGTTTAGGAAAATTGGAGTAGTATTGGTGTAGTGTTGTCGAATTAAGAAGATTCTAAGTCAGCTGGAGCTACACTAAGACTATAGGCCTCACGTATGAAATCTAATAGGTTGATATGGGTAATAGCTCCTGTTGCTTGCTCCGTGTCAGGAGTGATGTGTTTCATTCTGTACATATAAATTTTAATTAAAAATAAATCTTATTAAATGGGTTTTCTTAGAGTTTCTTTTACTGATGACCTATCCCCTGAATTATAAAAAATATTTAAAAAAAATCTAAGTAATAAAAATTCTAATTATTCCCTCTCCCCATTTTACAAATAAAAATAAACAAAAAAGCCTAAACATTATTAGGATCATTGCATCAAAAAATGCCTAAAAATCTAAAAGTAATTATCTCATACAGTGAACGCTGTAATAAGAAATATTTTCCACCCCCCTCGCTCACACACAAGACCAAATGAATGAAAAGTGATCAAAAAGTCATAAATAACCCAAAATGGCTCTGTAGAAATATAAAAAAATATGGGTGTTTTTTTGTAATTCCACTCCATTAATGCATTTTTCCAGAACCCCTATACATGATATGAAATAATAAATGGTGCTATTAGAAAGTACAACTTGTACCGCAAAAAAATAAAAAAAAAAATGATAGCTATGTGAAAGGAAATATTTCAAAATTTAAGGCTTTTCAAAGGTAGGAAACCCAAAAACCCAAGAAATGGAAAGTAACTGCTGCAGGAAATAGTTAAAGAGGATACTGATACTAAACAGGAAATAAAGGATAGGAGGGCAGACTGCTAAAACACAAAAGGAAATGTCAGATGTCAAAAGAAGTGCTGAATAGATGAAAAGAAGGTCAAACGATTGTTGAAGGAACAAATAATGAACTATAAGGGATATAAAGAAGCAAAAATAAATACATAAAAGAAGCACTTAAATGTAAGACAAAAGATACGCTTGGTGGCAATGCAACTTCTGCTTGACTTTTATCTGATCCACTGACTCATGAACTGGAATCTTTGCACACAAAAAAATCTGATCCAGCAGAAATAGCAAAGGAAAAGAGGATCTCCATTTGTAAACATTATAGTTTATAGCCAGAATTGCCAAAAAGATGGGTAACCGAAATTACATTTCATTATTTACCTTGTACTGATGTTGAGTTAAAATTTTAGTTAAATTCAACAGATCATCAAAATCTACAGATAAAAAAAAATGATACAATGTACATGAAAGTTGAGTAATGATCTTGCTCCAGACGTGACGCAAGGGAGTAAGTCACCGGTGGGGCCTGTGTTTGGCTGCAGTAGTCATGTGTCCCTCCATCAACGGATGTTGATATCCGCACAGAGAGGAGCAGAAGTGCCGTTCCAGGAGCCACACAGACCGAATACATTGGTGGAGACCAGGTGAGTATCACCATCAAGGGTCAGCCGTGTATGGAGGTGTTGACAAATGGAATAAAGAACGCAGCTCTGGATTATAATACAGGCAGGACAAGTAATGCAATGTATTTACAACTTTACTCAACAGTTATGTAGATCAACGGTTCTCATATAGAACGTACCGCTTATGCATAATTACAATGATATAGCCAACACCCTTACATCAATTGGCTGTAATTAACAAAATGCTAAACTTTAAGTGTAACTGTCATTCTTTTTTTTTTGTGTAATATATAGGGGCAGTAATACCGACCATTTTTGCAATATACTTTAATGACTGAAATTGTACATGTCTATTAGAAAAATAGCTCTAATATGGCCCATTTTAAGCCTCTGCAATGGTCCTCTGTCTTCTGTTTACATGACACAGTAGTATTGAGCAAGTCTCCAAAGTTAAGTAAACAGAAGAGGACAGAGGAGCGTTACGAGTCTCAAAATTGGCCACTTTAGAGCAATTTTTCTAATAGAAATATATGCTTTCTGTAATTAAAGTATATTACAAAAATGGTCAGTAACACTGCCGCTGCACAATACAAAAAAAAAAAAAAAAAAAAAAAAAAGAATGACAGTTACACTTTATACTGGGCCAAACCCAATCAATAGCTGTCAGCTGAACAATCGTCCGCCCAACAGCTCTCTCGACTCCTGTCAGCCAACCCCCCCCAAATAAACATACACGTTCAGTTCGGCCCAGCGTGCATGTGTTGTCAATGGGAAGAGAGGAGAGCTTATCTCCTGGGAGAACAAAAAAATTAAGGCAAAAATATTCACCTTACCTGATCCTTCGTTCCCCCTACATCAGCTGTTGGGGTTGAGTCAGGAGCTCCCCATACACATTAGACTGTCAGCGGGTCCGGGTGACAGTACACTAATGCGTAAGGTGGCCTTCAGGCTTCTTCAGAAAACAAAAAGCTGACACTAATATTGCCTTACTAAAGTCACCAAAAGAACAGGCAGATCGGGACGCGGTCAGAGCAGGAGGTATGCTTATGGATTTTAGCAATACCTATCTTATACATGCAAAGTGCAAACTATCTGCTTTGACCAGGTTCCCATGAGATTTATGGTACTTTTGACATCCAGAATTGGTCCTGTGGTATGTACCATACGTGCACTACAGAGACATACGCTCCTTGCTTATACTGGGCATATGATCCCAATATCTCAGCGATATGTTCGTATGGCTACTCTTAAATGAACAGCAATATTCACATTTTTCTATTATTTTCTTTCAGTGAACGATGTACAAAGAAAAAAAATCGTTATATTTTTCATCAGTTCATTTTTTAGGTTTAGTAGCAAATAGAACTTATAAATGCACAAAGCTGTTACCTAGACAGTCATTGAGCAGTATGAAGTGCACAAATGATGAGCACAAAGAGCTGCATTCTCTCAGATCATTTCACTGAAAGGTTCCCAGAGGCAGCGAGAATGGGAGCTGTTGTATCTGACAGCAGGCAGCCCACTGCATTCCCCTTCCTTTAAGATAATTGTAATGTATCGTTTGAACATCTGAACAAAGCTGTCAAGATTTGGAGAGACCTACTGATGTCTGAACTGGCCAAGGGGAATTCATTGTCATTCGTATGCAGACAACAAGGAGAGAAACCCTTTTCTAGCTCGTAATTACACCCTCAAATAAACTGAAAACACAAAAAGAAAACGCAAACTATTGCTTACATGAACCCTTTCAGTGCCAGCCCTGCAGAATTGACTGACCTGCATGGCCCACACTGCCGGATCAGTTAATTATACACGGACTGCTTTTTTCACTTTGGTGTGTACACAGGACAGAGAGCTCAAATATATTTAGAACTAGCTGAAGGACCCGGCTTCGCTCGGGTATATTTAATCTATTTAATTTAATGTTTGTGTGTCAACAGTATCCACTATAACAGTGACATCTACAGCACCCCGCCGCCTTCAAAGTGACCTCCACAGCCCCCACCTCTAAACAGTGACCCCCACCACAGTGCTCCATCTCCTTAAAATGGGACCTCCACCGCAGCCCACCCCCTTAACTGTGACCTACACAGCAGTCTGCCCCTAGGGTGGCCAGAGGTCCAGTTTTAGGCTGGACAGTCTGGCTTTCAGACTCCCTGTCCTCCATCTGGCGCAGGTCCGGGATGGACACAGGGATGTCCTTATGAATACAGCTCACTCTCAGACAGCAGCACTGTACCTAGAAGTTGATTTTTAACTTCATTTTTCAATCCCTGTTGGCTGAGGAGTGGGAGGGTGTGTGGCCTAACTGGATCAGGGGCATGTCCTTTTGAACAGAACACTCTAAGACAGCAGCACAGTACTGTCTGAGTGTGAGCTGCAGGAAGAAAGTCACCGTCCCTCCCAACTCTGCAGCTGACAGAAGTAGATGTTTAACTTCATTTTTTTCAATCCCTGTCGGCTGAGTGGGAGAAGGGTGGCCTAACCGGATCGGGGGAAGGGGGGGGGGGGCAGGTTTACAGGACCTAGAAGTTGATTTTTAACTTCATTTTTTAATCCCTGTCAGCTGAGTGGGAGGGGCGTGGCCTAACCAGATTGGGGCGTGTCCTTTTGAACAGACCACTCTAAGACAGCAGCACAGTGCTGTCTGAGTGTGAGCTGCAGGGAGAAAGTCACCGTCCCTCCCACCTCTGCAGCTGACAGAAGTTGATTTTTAACTTCCTTTTTTCAATCCCTGTTGGCTGAGGAGTGGGGGCGTGGCTTAACCGGGTCAGGGGTGTGGCTTAGCGGGACCTAAAAGTTGATTTTTAACTTCATTTTTTTAATCCCTTTCGGCTGAGGAGTGGGCGGGAGCGTGGCCTAACCGGATTAGAGGCGTGGCTTAGTGGGACCTGGGGGCGGGGTTTTAAGTCCATCTTTTCAGGGTGGCCTGAATGGCCACCCTACATTCCCCCTGAACTGTGACCTCCACAACACTCCGCTCCCTTAACAGTGTCATCCACAGCTATTAAAGAGGACCTTTCATGCGATTTTATTAAGGAAGATATATACCTGTACTTGCGGGGTACCCCCATTGATGCTGCCACCCTGCTTGATTTTTAAAAATATGCCTCCTATGGCATGAAAGGTGACAGATTTCCTTTAAAGCTCACCTAAAGCAGTGAAGAAAAATGGCTGGGTTGTTATGGAAACCCTGGAGTTAAACTGTGTATGTGGAGGCTAACGGCCTGCAAGCTTCTATTGGCTGATAAGGGTCATGTGACCAAGCTTCTATTAGCTAATGCATTTTTGGGGAATATCTCAGGAACGGCACGTCCTAGAGAGCTGAGACCTAGTCTAAAACCCTTCCGGATACTTGATGTACACGTGTGCCAAGTTTTATGATTGTAAATGCGTCCTTTAGAGGACATACATACACATACACTCAGCTTTATATATTAAATAATGGCGGAGTAGCTCTTTATGCCTCATAATCTGTTCTCGTAGGCAGAGTTTGGCAGTTTTCTCAAATTTAGCTCTAACAGGGCATTCAGATACATTTTTTTCACATTACCATGTGCTGTAGTTGGGGTACAGGTTAAAAGCTAAAGGTCCCATTATGTCCTGCAGCAGTTTATACATAGAGATGCTGAGGGCCATTTACATCTCGGTGCCCTAGGGAAAGATCTGACCTACTTCAGTTGGTATCTAAAGCTGGTTACCTCTGTGTGAGCATCACAGAATCTATATATTTATCTATCTCATATCTAAATATCTATTATCTATCGATCCATTCATCTATCGATTTTTATTTGGCCACCTGAGATTTTTGCCATGTTTTCTGTGACTTTCTAGGGTGTAGTTTGCAAACGGCATGTTTGACCAATATATTTTTTTTCTTTAAGGCGCTTTTCCTCTATAGAGACGGTGATGTGAAAATGCTTGAAAAAACAGCAAGAGCTACAGCATGACTCATTTTTAATAAGAAGCCATAGAAACAAAAACGTCGCCTAATGGAAAAAGAAGCCAGTAACAAAAATGCTGGTGTGCCTTGCATTTCATATTTCCCATACACCTTCAGCTAACATCTGGAGCTGGTGTTTTTACTGCAAAAAACGCTGGGAAAAAAAATGTCACAAAAAATGCAAGGAATGCAAAAACGTGTGAAAACAGCTTCAGTGTGTTTATTAAAAAGCAAGGTCTACAATAAGAAGACAAGTCTACAAGTGACAATTCTAAACAAGTGTGTTCATTTTGTTTGCATTTTAGGTGTAATAATATTTTTGGACATTACATTTATGTTGATAATTTATGAATATACACAATTTTGGCGAGTACAACTCTCAGCTATGAGAAGTATATGGTCTAAAGGTTTCAGCCTCTGGACATAAACATGAATGTCATTATTCATAAACAATAAGCAGATATTGTGAATATGGTGAGCAAATGACTCAAAAAGAGTTGTACCACTAATAACACTTACTCCGACCAATGACAAAAACGTGGGTCTGCAGGTACTGCCCAACTGTCCCATGAGAACTCAGCAGTACTACGTCCACCGCTCCATTCACTTCTATAGGACTTCCAGGTTTAGAGCTTCCGGAGCGGAGAAGGTGCGTGCAGTTCGTAGGAACTTGTGCACCCCTGTTCTCATATTAGCAAGGGGTCTGACCACTTATTTCCTATCCTCTTTAACTGTTATAAGTAAGAGCAATTTTTTCCATTATAAAGTTATTCAACTCTTTACATAACACCAGAAACTTATCTAATTTGTTACTGATTTTCCAAACGTATCTGTAAAACTTTTCACATTAAAGGGAACCTGTCACCGGGATTTTGGGTATAGAGCTGAGGACATGGGTTGCTAGATGGCCGCTAGCACATCTGCAATACCCAGTCCCCATAGCTCTGTGTGCTTTTATTGTGTATAAAAACCTATTTGATACATATGCAAATTAACCTAAAATGAGTCAGAGCTTGAAAATATGACTCTTCTCTGGTCACACAAGTAAGATATGACTCTTATGTTAATTTGCATATGTATCAAATCATTTTTTTACACAATAAAAGCACACAGAGCTATGGGGACTGGGTATTGCGGATGTGCTAGCGGCCATCTAGCAACCCATGTCCTCAGCTCTATACACAAAATCCAGGTGACAGGTTCCCTTTAAATTGGGATTCCATATGATGGCAGATACTGGCTACTTTTACTATTTACAAGTCTATATACTACTCATGTTCCTTAATCGTATATATCTTTTTTCACGTACATAAATAAAGACTTATGAAGTGAGGAGAAAGAGAGGAGCATTATTAACAGGATTTACAGTTAGTTATAAGGTTCCTTCTCAATCTGAAACTCCACGCTTTCAGTTGTGTTATAGACTAGTGCCATAAGAAATTCAATTTGTGTTACAGCTAAACTCAAGAATGTTTAGTTAATAAATGCGTATATAAGTAGACATTTCCCCCAGACAAAACAAAGAATGGAGTAGCATACAAAACTCAGATATTCTTACGGTATACGGTACAAAAGCAAAACACAGGAATGTAAGGTTGGAGGAGTGGATGTTGAAGGGGAACAGGTCAATAGTGAGCTCTACAAAGGAATATTTCTGACTTTTACTGTCAGCATTTATAGTTTTTATAGAAAAGGCTCAATTTGCAGACAACTGGAAAGGAGCCAGTGCTGCTGAAACTTCAAAGCATCGAGGCTTCCAGTGATGATGTGTGGTTCAGTGTATGACTACTTTATGAAAATGAATAAAGTGCATAAAAGAATATGTTATGCTGTGTTTTATTAGCAAGACAATGAGATTTAAAGGAGTTGTCCACCATTTACTTTTCTTTTGAAAGTATACTTACCAGAGAAGTATACTTACCTGCTCCCGCTGCTCGGTTCTGGCTCCCTCTGTCCCAGAGCTGGCTTCTGGTCCCCGCATGTAAAGTTCCTGCACAAGGTCAAATTGTGCTGCTGCAGCCAATCACTGGTCTCAGTACCCAAGCACCACATCACTGCAGGAGCACATGTGACCCTATCCATGCAGTTTACATACGGGGACCAGAAGTGAAGAATGCCCACCATGCATTGGGGAGCAGGTAAGTATACTTACCTTCACGAGTCCTGGAGGGTGAAATTAGTAAAAAAATAAAAATAAATCATGGACAACCCCTTTAAGAATGCTATAAGAGTGCATGTCTATTTGGGTTCACGGTTTGCTGTGTGTACCCTTCTGGCACTGCAGGATTTCACAATCTTGGCAGAAACTGCAGTATTGTTCATCATGATTCTACCGATTCATGAATAATATGCCAGGAACCTGATATAAAACCTGATATAAAACAGAAAGAAAAGATGACTAGAGCAATGTACCTCAATAGTGTGGATCGAAGCGAGCTTCGGATGCTTCATCCAAAGCCTCTTTGTTCAAAACGTCAAAATAATACTGTACGGAGATTCGTCTCCGTACAGTATTAGAATGTATGGGCTCCAATGAGCCGAAATTAGTTATTCACGAAGTCGAGTGTGAATTCGTTGAATAACTTCGGTAATTGATTTATATAGTGGAAAACCACTGTACTGTTCTCTCCGTACACCATTATTCCGATGTTTGAACAAAGCGACTTCGGATGAAGCATCTGAAGCTCTCTTCGCTCCACACTATACCGCAACATAAGAGATATGTGTGATTTAGGATCTGAGGAAAACTGGGTATATATATATATATATATATATATATATATATATATATATTAGCTATTTGTATGGTAAATTTATTGTGCTAGTATTCATGTTGCTTTAGCTTCATCTATAGTAGTGACCGTTTGCGCAAATAGTTTCTAGCTAGCTAGCCTTTATTTCTTTGCATGTCCCATGCGAACCAATGTACCTTATCACCTATGACCCTGGTAACATCATCAACCCAGCTTATAGCAGCAACCTCTTCCAACATCATCTGAAGGACAAGCATCACATTTGCAATTCTCTTCCTCATCACACAATGTGGCATCACTGGTATGTTTTAGCCTGTTCGTTAGCAATGTAGGATGTATTTTCATGCACATTTATATTGTCATGTTAGGTAGGGAATAGTGCAGTTAATAATGTGAAAGGGGAGCAGTAGTAATCATTAAAACATAACTTTTAATGTATAAAGGCAAAAAAAAGCATATAATAATGCCCTTAAATAAAAAATTAAAAACATTATAAGACAGAACGCCAAAAACATGTACACCATCTTGCGCATATGTATATTTGTGGCCGCGGCCACGGTCAGTAAGGTGACGGGAGGGGGCTAGACAGTGGCTGGTGTGTGCCTGGAGCCACGGGACGTGGGCCTGCCTAAAAGAGGGCCAACCCTAGGGAGAGTGGAAGAAAAGGGGGGGAAAGGGTGGGTGAAGTGCGGTGGCGGACGCGGTGAAGGTGAGCTGTGCAGGGGGGTTTAAAGGGGTTGTCCCACTTTGCTTTTTTAATCTTATCAGCAGTAGATGTCCTGATAACTTCCTGGTTCTCAGGCAGTTGAGTGAAGGCCACGCCTCCTCATGACTCACCCTGCGTGCTCGTTCATGTGTATGAGGTCATCCACATGGAGCCGTATGTGAGGTCCCGCCCCCCCCCCAGTATAATAAACATTGAGTGCGGCCCCCCCCCCCAGTATAATATACATTTAGTGCGCCCCCCCCCCCAGTATAATATACATTCAGTGCGGCCGCCCCCCCCCCAGTATAATATACATTCAGTGCGGCCACCCCCCCCCCCAGTATAATATACATTCAGTGCGGCCACCCCCCCCCCCCCAGTATAATATACATTCAGTGCGGCCACCCCCCCCCAGTATAATATACATTCAGTGCGGCCACCCCCCCCCCCCCAGTATAATATACATTCAGTGCGGCCACCCCCCCCCCCCCCAGTATAATATACATTCAGTGCGGCCACCCCCCCCCCCCCAGTATAATATACATTCAGTGCGGCCACCCCCCCCCAGTATAATATACATTCAGTGCGGCCACTCCCCCCCCAGTATAATATACATTCAGTGCGGACCCCCCCAGTATAATATACATTGGTGGCGCAGTGGGAAGTGCCAATGAGGGTTAAAAAAATAAATAAAAAATTAACTCACCTCCTCCAATTGTTCGCGCAGCTGCCGGTCTCCTGTTCTATCTTTAGGACCTGTGAAAGGACCTTTGGTGACATCACTGTGGTCATCACATGGTACATCATATGATCCATCACCATGGTAATGGACCATGTGATTAGCTCAGTGACGTCACCAAAGGTCCTTTCACAGGTCCTAAAGATAGAACAGGAGACCGGCAGCTGCGCGAACAATTGGAGGAGGTGAGTTAATTTTTTATTTATTTTTTTAACCCTCATTGGCACTTCCCACTGCGCCACCAATGTATATTATACTGGGGGGGTCCGCACTGAATGTATATTATACTGGGGGGGGGGTGGCCGCACTGAATGTATATTATACTGGGGGGGGGTGGCCGCACTGAATGTATATTATACTGGGGGGGGGGTGGCCGCACTGAATGTATATTATACTGGGGGGGGGGGGTGGCCGCACTGAATGTATATTATACTGGGGGGGGGGGGGGGGGGCGCACTGCGCCACCAATGTTAATACAAATGCAGGAGGTGGGTGCCGGAGTGAAATAGCCGGCACCCGACCTCTATGATAGGGGGCTGCGATCAGCGGCAGTTAACCCCTAAGGTCCCGCTCCCTGTCATAGAGGTCGGGTGCCGGCTATTTGATTCCGGCACCCGCCTGCTGTATTTGCGCATGCGCGGGCGTGCGCGTACTTGTAGGAATGGAGAGGCGGCCCGAGTACTTGTTCAGCCGTTGTGCGCAGGCGCGGCACAGCGATGCGGCCGGACGAAAGAGGCCGTATCCATGGGATACAGAAAACAACAAAGGAATCGCTTTACATGATTTTTTGAATGAAAGGTAGCTTTTGGATAATAACATGGATAGGAAGATATGTTGTGTGGGGGTAAATAGATTAGATAAAACCTATTTTATGAAGTGGGACAACCCCTTTAAGTAGGGGGACCTGGCCCCTCCCACAACAACAGGCTGCATGCAGCCTTAACTATTTGTGGCCGCGGCCACGGTCAGTAAGGTGACGGGAGGGGGCTAGACAGTGGCTGGTGTGTGCCTGGAGCCACGGGACGTGGGCCTGCCTAAAAGAGGGCCAAAGAGACACCAGGTAGGAGAAGTGCTGCTGTTTAATGCGTGTGGAACAGGGTTACAAAGCCAAGGAACGGAATACCTGTCGGGTTTCAGTCAGCGGATCCGGGATGTATCGGGAAAAACAGGCAGATCTCCACCTACCCATGTGACGGATGACGTGCGGAGGCGTCCCGTGCTTGGAAGCCGCTGAAGCTGCTCCGATGCGGAATGAATGTCCTGATATGGTTTTGGGGTCCACCCCCAACCCTGCGACCAGGGATCTGATGTGGGAGACAAACTGTGGCGTGGAAAGGGGTTTCCCCTGGAATGGCAGCAACGGAGACTCTGGATCTGGAGATGGTGTGTAACCCAGGAGATGTTGGAGTACCACCACCGGACACCAGGCGTTCCCGGACTTGAAGAAACGGATCAGTACGGGAGGACCGGTCTGGGACGTCTTGGTGGAAGGCAGGCTTAGTACCAGATGATCCTGGCTCCAGGATAGCTGTTTCTTTTTCAGGAAGACCGTTTTCCGGGAAGGAACTGAAAATTCTCCTGGACGAAGGAAGCCGTAGAAGCTTAGGTACATCGCGGCTTTGATGACCAGGCTAGGGAAATGGCCAAAAGGATTGCCATCTAGGGCTGCAGACAGCTGCCTAAACAGCTCACCGGAGACCGGCCGACGGGACGGGTTGGAGTCTTTACTGTTTTTCTCAATGCCTCTGAGCGTGGCCTTGACGGCTTGGGATGTGAACGCTGCGCGTACTTCTGGGTTCTGAAGGGCTAAGAAGTGCTGCGCCCCGGCCAGGTACAAACGGATGGTGCTGGGTGCCAGCTTGAGGTTGACATGGCAATGGGCCATGAAAGCCATGATGTACGCAATGAAGGACATCCCCTGTTGGGGATGGATCCTGGAAAACGCCTGGAAGTGGTTCCAACCAGTGCCGTAGTTGCGAGCCGTGTTGACCGAAAGGGATCGGTGCCTGAGGTCCTCGGCGGTTGCCAGCAGAGACCTTAGTCCAACATCAGGTCGCTGAAACCGGGAATTCGGGCCCCGGTCCGGTCTGCTTCTGGACATACCTGAAAGAAGGTGTGAAAATTGAACCTCGATAAGGCATCGGCCGCCGTGTTGCTGGTACCTGGGATATGGGAACATGAAAAATGAAAGTTATGGGTCATGGCCAGCCAGACCAGTTTGCGCAACAGGGACATGACCCTGGCCGACTTAGCTCGGCCTTTGGAGATGATGTCCACGAGGTCCTGGCTGTCAGACACAAACATGACGCTGGAATTTGCCCAGAGGTGACCCCAGACAGAAGCGGCCGCCACGATGGGGTAACATTCCAGGAATGGTGATGAGCTGAGGGACTGAGGGTCGGAACTGACCTGAGGAGGCCATGGGCCAGCCAGCCACTGGGACCCGAATATGGCCGCGAAACCCCGGGATGCTGCGGCATCGGCAAACACCCTGGTGGATGACTGGGACCATGAGGGGACAAACAGGCTGACACCGTTCCAAGATAACAGAAAGCTGTCCCACATGCGTAAGTCTGCCATGGCAGCCCTGTCCAAGTGGACAATGCTGCTGGGTTCGGAGGCTGAGGGAAGGAGCGAGAGCAGCCGGGAAATGAAAGCCCTGCCCTGGGGCATGACCCTTAAGGCAAAGTTCAGCCGACCCAGGATGGACTGTAGCTCGACCTTGGTCACCTGGGACGAGGTGATGGCCCTGGCCACGACTTCCCGTATCTGGGACAGCTTTGCCTCTGGAAGCCTGGCTTCCATTTTGTCTGAGTCCAGGACAATGCCCAGGAAGGTGATGGAAGTGACCGGCCCCGCGGTCTTCCCCTGCGAAATTGGGATGGAAAGGGCGGCAAAGATCTCCAGGAGTGAGAGCAGCCCTGATGGTCGACCTAGCGGAGGTTCAATGAGGAGGAAGTCATCCAGGTAATGGATGACCGCTGGGGCACTGCCGTGGTGGATCAGGATCCAGTGCAGGGCCTGCGCCAATTGGTCGAATAACCACGGGCTGCTTTTTGAGCCGAAGGTCAACCTGTTGGCAAAATAGAACTTGCCTTCCCACCTGATGCCATAG
The DNA here is from genome assembly GCF_014858855.1 of Bufo gargarizans. Classification (NCBI taxonomy): domain Eukaryota; kingdom Metazoa; phylum Chordata; class Amphibia; order Anura; family Bufonidae; genus Bufo; species Bufo gargarizans. Next base: position 211,706,608 of record NC_058082.1, on the reverse strand, counting down.
AACTGCCAAAGGTGAGGGGCAATGGGCAGCAGTTTGAAGGCGTCCGCAATGTCCGTTTTAGACAACCAGGCGCCTTTCCCGGCGCTAAGGATGAGGGCAATGGCCTCGTCTATGGACGCGTAGGTCATGGAAAATTCTTCCGAAGGGATGAGCGAATTGATGCTGGGGATGACAGAATCATGGGGGGCGGAGAGATCATAAATCAAACGTTTTTTATTTGAATCTTTTTTGGCCACGATGCCTATGGGACTGATCCGCCAGCGAGAAAAAGGCACCTGGTCGAAGGGGCCCAGGAGGAACCCTTTCTCCACCTCCGAATTCAGGAGTTCCTGTACAGCGGTGGGATCTGACCTGGCCGACTGCAGGTTGTCGCACTCCCAGGTGGAATGGGGTAGTGCCACCAACCCTGTGTCAAACCCGGAGCAGAGGCCAGTGATCAGGAAGTCCACGAACCCTGGCGCCGGATGGTCCCGTAACAGGAGAGCCAGGAGGTCGATGTCGCAGTCGGCTAGTCATAGGCGCTTGTACCCCTTCTTGGGACATGTGGACCTGGGGTGGGCCCTGAAGCAGATGGAGCAGATGTGCAGGGCCCTGCAACCGCTAAAAACACATGCACCAAAGTTAAAGTTGTTGCAAACTTGGCTGTTGCCAAGGTAGACAATGGGTCTGCCCAGCTTATCGGTGGTGGAGGGACTGCGGGAGACCCCAGAGGGGCCAGGAATGGCCTTGTCTGGTTGGGCCGTGGCCGTTTGAGGACACCACTCAGTAGAATGGAAAATCGACTGGCAGGTCGAACAAGCGGGGGCCCGGAGGCCGGCGAAATGCTGGCAGAACAACTCCATGTCCAGCGTGGCCCAGTTGACAGAGAACTGGAACTGGGCAAGCGCGGCGGCGGCCTTGGCTGAGAAGGAGCGGTGGTAGTCATAAAAAGCCGTGCCGCCGTACTTGTGCCCCAGTCCAGTGACCCTGTGTAGATACGTGTCCAGCTCCTCCCGGCGGGCCGGGGAAGCGGAGCAGAGCACGTCTCTAAACAGGCCGAAGGCCAACACAAACTCGACGACAGAGAGCTTGCGGTTAAGACGCCCATCCTTGGCCCGAAGGACCACTGAGACCTCCCCGCAGTCAAAAGTCTTGCTGTCTGCGGCATCGTGGGACGCAATCAGGATGGACGCGAGATTCACGTCCTTGCCCGCCAAGATGTCCTTCCTGATGTGGTCGGGTACCAAGTGCGCAGGAGCCACCACCGGAGCAGCCGGGAACGTACCTGGAGCCGGAAGCTGCAACAGAGGGGGATCGGAGACGGGGACCACCGCCTGGGAAGATGCCGGTGTTCTGGACTCCAAGTCCACCACCCTGGTCCTGATGTCAGCAACGGACGAGATGAGGGAATCCAAGGAGGCCTGCAACAGCACCAGGGACTGCTGGATGGCTGGAGGTGGATCTTCCCCTTCAGGAGCGCTGGACTGGGTCATCAACAGGCGGTATAACTCGGCCTTCCTGGCTGACGCTGGGTGTCTGATGCCTCTCTTGGCCAATTCCGCAATGAGCCTCGGCACAGTCCATCTTCGGAGGGCAACTGGGCCGCCTTGGCTGGAGACTGAGGTACCCGGGAGGGACAACATGTCGTCGACGTCAGAGACCTGTGACATGGCTTCAATGATGGCAGAGACCTTGCAACACCTGGAATTAAAGACAACAATACGGCCGCTGGAGAGGTCGTGGGGCCGTGCACCCCGACTAAAAAAAAGGTCGTGGATGAACGTAAAAGATGACGTACCTGGGAGCGTTGGGTCAACACCCTTGTCTTACCGTCAGAGGATGGACGGGAACGAAACGGCTGGACCTGGGAACTGGAAAGTTGGGAGTGACATGAGAAAAAAGCCGCGCGAGACTGGAACTATTGTGGGTGCGCATGGACACCGTGACAGAGAAGACACCTGAACGCCTCAGGCAAGGAAGGACAGTGAAGACACCTGACCGCTTCAGGGTACCTGGACGAAGAAGACACCTGAACGCTTCAGGGTGCCTGGACAGAGAAGACACCTGAACGCCTCAGGCAAGGAAGGACAGAGAGGACACCTGAACGATTCAGGGCGCCTGGACAGAGAAGACACCTGAACGCCTCAGGCAAGGAAGGACAGAGAAGATACCAGAACGCTGAGGGTACCTGGACGGAGAAGACACCTGAACGCTTCAGGGTGCCTGGACAGAGAAGACACCTGAATGCCTCAGGCAAGGATGGACCGAGAAGACACCTGAACGCCTCAGGGTACCTGGACAGAGAAGACACCTGAACGCCTCAGGCAAGGATGGACAGAGAAGACACCTGAACGCTTCAGGGTATCTGGACAGAGAAGACACCTGAATGCCTCAGGCAAGGATGGACAGAGAAGACACCTGAACGCTTCAGGGTAGCTGGACAGAGAAGACACCTAAGTGCCTTGGCAAGGAAGGACAGAAAAGATACCAGAACGCTTCAGGGTACCTGGATGGAGCAGACACCTGGACGCCTTGGGAAAAGATGGACAGAGAAGACCCATGAACGCTTCAGGGTACCTATACCGAGAAGCCATCGGCACGCCTCAGGCAAAGATGGACCGAGAGGCCCCTGAACGCTTCAGGGAACCTGGAGAGAGAAGACACCTGAACGCCTCAGGCCAAGATGGACAGGAAGAACACCTGAACGTTTCAGGGTACCTGGAAAGAGAAGACACCTGAACGCCTCAGGCTGAGCAGGACAGAGGAGACACCTGGACGTCTCGGGTTGAGAGCGAGAACACATCCCCGTGTGCCTCCTGGGAGGCAACCCGGGATGTCGGGAGGAGGGACTGCCAGAAGCAGCCCCTGATTACCTACCTGAACCCTCAGGTATGAGTTTTCCCGCGAGCGGCCGACAGCGAATTCCTGCAGGACCTAACCTGACGTTGGGAAAGTCGGAATAAGGTACGACGGGAACCACGAACGCTACTGGCACCTGGGAAAGGAACACACATGTGAACATGGAGAGCACCAAGGCCGGAGCCCCCAGGGGCCCCGCTGGGAGGCCGTGGGTAGGCCGGGGCATGAATGACCTGGAGCGCCCCTGACCTGACCTGGACGTGTGTGACGGAACCGTGGCGTGTGCCGGCCTGGCAGGAGCGGGCCTGGGGGTGGGCATGCCGGCCCGGCACGGCGACCTGAAGGGGCAGTGGGATGTGGAGGGGATGTGGCCCGTGAATTGCCCATCTGGCCACCTGTGGCGGGCAATTCACCGCGTGCCAGGGCTCAGACCACCCAGTGTCGGTCATGACCAGGGGGCCATCCCAGGCTGGGCCTGGAGCAGGACGTGGCCCAGGCCACATGAGAGACCGGAATGTGGCCGCTGGACAGCGCGGGTGGCGGCTGCCTGAGCCCCCCGGCTGAGCAGTGGCAGCCCCACCGGGGCGGGAGGACTGAGTGCCCGCATGCCTCCGCCCCCACCAGGGCAAGATCCCTTTTTTTTTTTTTTTTTTTTTTTTTGCATGAGAAGGGACACAATTGTGACACCGTCTAAGGGGAAAGATGCCTCCGCCCACGGCAACCAACCACACCACAGCCTCCAATCTCCATGAGCAGAATTTGGAAAGACCGCCGGGCCGTGACTGGTCGCCATGGGCAACAGCCAGCCTCCCCCCCAGACAGCTCCACAATCCACCCGACTCCTTTTTGAAGCCTTGCCAATGCGCGGCGGCAGTGTCCAGTCGGATTGCCGCGAAATGACACACCTTGTGGCCGGCGGTGTGTCCCCCCCCCCCCCCCCCCCCGCGTGCGGTCGTGAGCGGGTGCCGTGGTGCCGCGCATGCGTCCTGCCTCTCGCGAGAGGACGGGCGGCCCCGGACGGCGGAGAGGGGAGGGAGGGGTGCCCGCGGCGGCCGAATGCGGGTGGAGGAGTGAGCCGGCGGACGGACATGGCCCGGCAGGCGGGAGACCGGAGCTCACCATGGGAACGCGGCGATACTTACCCGGGGCGCGTGCTTGCCGGAAGTGACGTGCTTACCGGAAGTGACGATCACATGAAGTGCGGTGGCGGACGCGGTGAAGGTGAGCTGTGCAGGGGGGTTTAAGTAGGGGGACCTGGCCCCTCCCACAACAACAGGCTGCATGCAGCCTTAACTATTAACCAACAAATTGAAAAAAGGCTGGTAAGAAAGTAGATGAATCTTACCAATCCTGTATACTCAGATGTAAACGCATCCCTCCCACACTGCCCTGTCATTCCACAGGGCTGGATCATTATAATGCGTCCAACTGTCAAATAACATGACAGGCGCTATGGGCAGATAATAGACATTAAAAGGCTGGTCCTCTCGCTGATTGCTCACTACAAGACGTGTTAAAGATGTAGAGATAAAGAAATAAAGTAGTAACTCAGATACAACACCCAAAATCAAGTTGTTCATTGAGGCCCCGCGGGCTAGAGGTGTCCAATTTAAAAATTCACCAACTCTCCCTTTGTAGTATATGTTTGTCCCAATCACCACTGCAAGGTGATTTATGGAAGCGTTCTATTCCCTTGAATTTGATGGCGATTGTGCGCCCCTCGTGGAAAGCATGAAAATGTCTGGCGATTGGGGACTCCTCCTTATTGCGGACATCATTGACATGTTCCCCAATACGGAGATGTAGTTCCCTACGTGCTTTTCCCATGTATTGTATGCCACATTCGCACGTGATTAAATATACGACTACCATTGTACGACAATTTATGAAGTCACGTAAATAATGAATATCTTCTATGTTGTTACTGGTAAAGGATTTCCCAGTGTCATGATGTGCTCTGAGCGTGGTTCTAGATGGTGGGGATGGCCGAGGCGCACTCACGTCATCAGCGCACCCGGCGTCGCCCGTTCCCTTGGTAACCACACTGGGGCTGTCTGCCGAGCTGACCACTCGGCGCTCGGCTGTATTGGAACTCACGAGTCATGTGATGCTGGCCAAATCACATGACTCCACTAGCGCCCTATTTAAACAGGCAATCTGCTGGCCACAGGCAATCTGCATGTCTTTTGATTACCCGTTCGTCTCATCCCTTGGTCTTGGCGTTTCCTCCTGGTTCTGACTTCGGCTTCTCCCAACGGTCCTCTGCTTGCTCCTCTGGTAACGTGCTGCTCTCTTGGTTTCTGAAGTCTGGTATTAACTTCTCTGTTGCTTGTATTGTCTGTCTTCCCTGAACTTATCCTAACTGAGGGTTTGTCGACCAGTTGTCACTAGGACTTGCGAGGCAAGTAGGCAGGGACAGGGGCGTGGGTGGAGCTCAGTGGTCACTTCCCCACCCCTTGTGTGTGTGTGACACCCAGGTTGTATAAAGTTGCAGAAACTGCAATTACCGCATATAAAGCAGCCTTTAACTGTATTCTCAAGCCACATTCGTGGTCTATCCGGTGACGTAAAGTGGCTGTGTACCAAGTGGTCCCTTAAACTTTTGCCCCTTCTAAACGTAATGGTTGGTTGAGGGCCCCGTACTTCAGATAGGTCAGGGTCCATTAGTAAGGTATCCCAATGGTGACCGATTATCTTCCTTTTATCGGCTGCTGATGCGTTGAATATCCCCATTAGTCTAATCACGTTGGGAATCTCTTGATCCGAACGTGCCATAGGGTGTAGTAATGTTGTACGAGTTTGTTGTAATGCACGCTGGTAAGATGTACATAGAGTTTTGTCTGGGTAACCATGTACCCAAAATCTCGCTCTAAGATCTCTAGCCTGATGTATAAACTCTGTTTGATAAAGAGCAACTACATCTCGGTCTTAAATACTGTCCAGTGGGAATTCCCATCTTAGAAGAGAGTTTGTTGCAGTGGGTTTACGATAAATGGTAGTGTCGAGGCCCCCCTGGTAGTTTCTGGAAATGAAAATATCCAGAAATGGTAGGCTATCTTTCATAATCACAGACGTGAATCATAGGTTCACATCATTCACATTCAATCTTGTGACAAAACCCTGAAAGTCACTCACCGTCCCGCTCCAGATGACAAAGATGTCATCTAGGAAGCGGGACCAGAGGACAACGTTGTCAAGTCCCTCAATGGGGACCTCTCTGAATACAATAGTCTCCTCCCACCAGCCCAGGAGTAAATTTGCATACGATGGCGCATATGAGCTACCCATCGCTGTACCCCTGAGCTGGTGGTAGAGACGTCTGTCAAAAAGGAAATAGTTCCTAGAGAGGATAACTCTGAAAAGCTTTAATACAAAAGCATTATGAGGTAGGAACTGTTGAGCCCTGGCCTGCAGATAGTGTGCAGAGGCATGTATACCGTCCTCATGTGGAATTGAGGAGTAAAGTGCCTTCACATCTATCGAGGCCAGAAACCAATCCGGATCCACAGAAATCCCTTCTAGTTTAGTGAGGAGCTCCCACATGTCCCTAAATGTAAGAAGGTAAACTCTGCATAAAGGAACATAGAAGTTGGTCTATATAGACTACACAGTTCTGCGACAAGCTGCCCACTCCTGACACTATAGGGCGACCCCTCAATGGAGTGGTGCCCTTGTGTACCTTCAGGAGGCAGTAAAATGTCACAGTGACTGGAAGGAATGGGTAGAGGAAATTAAATTCTTCCGCATTAATAAGACGGTCAGATTTGACCTTCAAGAGAATCTTCTTTAATTCGATGGAATATTGAGGTGTGGGATTGGTCGTCAGAGTCTCATACCCTGTTCTTTCCTGTAGTATGTCAAGACACATCTTTTTGTATTTTGATGAATCCATCAAACCAACATTACCCCCCTTGTCTGAAGGCTTTACTGTGATGGATTTATCAGCTTTGAGGCTTCTATACAGTTTGGACAAGACACCTGCGAATAGTGAGGGGGAAGGGACCCTTTACTGATGTGAAAAATAAAAGTCATAAAATGCCCCCTCAAGGTGACATATCATGTATAGATGTATTCATGAAACAAATGATGTCAGAATTTAGGTTATTGAACCACACCCCCTTTAGATTTAATTGCAGCGCAGATGAACATAGGGCGATTAAAAGCTTTGGTACACAGCCACTTTACGTTACCGGATAGACCACAAAAGTGGCTTGAGAATCCAGTTAAAGGCTGCTTTAGGTGCGGTAGTTGCAGTTTCAAGACATTCATTACATACGCGACTTCATAAACTGTCATACAATGGAAGTCGTATATTTAATGATGTTCGAAGGTGGCATACAATATGTGGGAAAAACACGTAGGGAACTATGTCGCCATATTGGGGAACATGTCAATGATGTCCCCAATCGCCAGACAGGTTCATGCTGTTCACGAGGGGCGAACAACCACCATGAAATTCAAGATAATAGAACGTATCCATAAATCACCTCGAGGTGATTGGGACAAACGTATAATACAAAGAGAGAGTTGGTGAATTTTTAAAATTGGACACCTCTAGCCCGAGGGGCCTCAATAAACAACTTGATTTTGGGTGTTTTATCTGAGACACTACTTTATTTCTTTATCTCTACATCTTTACCACGTCTTGTGGTGAGCAATCAGCGAGAGGACCAGCCTTTTAATGTCTAGTATCTGCCCATAGCGCCTATCATGTTATTTGACAGTTGGACGCATTATAATTATCCAGCCCTGTGGAATGACAGGGCAGTGTGGGAGGGATGCGTTTACATCTGAGTACCGCCCCTCCCCCTGTTCAATTGTTTAGTAGGAGTGGCCCTTTGTAACTTGACCACTCCCGTTCACACCCCATTTGACCTCATTATTATGCGCAAATTTTATGCTCGTATTTTTCACGACGCGATTGCGCATTGACGTCATGATGCGAAGTAATAGGGGAGGGCCTGTTTGTTTAAAACTAGCGAGATGCGCGGCTCATCACTGCTAGAGATGCCAAGCATTAATCAGAGACACTGAAAACCAGGTAGTGTCCCACCTACCTAAGGAGCATTATCACATGCATGCTCTAATCTATGACACATACAGTAGGCTTCTTCTGGGATTACCTACACTCCTTGCTAGAAGTAATTGCATTGCTGGTTTCTATATAGGGGAACATGGATATACCTTTTTGCCTATATGAAGATACCCAGTACTTATTGTCCTATCTTTCTCCTGTTATATGTTTGTTTCTATTTCAGGAGACATTACACCCGTGTCCCCTGATGATTCTGGGGCTAGTAATAATTAGATTAGATATTATAAGGTTTCTTTTTGCACTTCTCTATTGTTTTCTTTGCACTTTATATTGTTTTTTTATTTCCTTTGGGTGCACCTTTCTGGTTCTATCTAATATACCACCTTTTCAGCATATATATTGTATTACAGCGTGAGGACTGCCCAGGGAATTGAGATCAGTGCAGGGTTCCGGACAGGGCTGCTCTTTTCAGGGCGATGACTCTGTATTAGGAGGTCATTAGGGTGTAACACTTTGAATAGGGACTACTAGGAACAGAATAGGTCTCTGCCCCCACCTATCACATGTTGAAGCCGTATCCGACATCAAAAGAAAAGCATCTTGATGAGGAGCGTCAGGAGAGATTTGTCGCTTGCTGCACTCCATTTCGAGCTACGCTCACATAAAGCAGAACTACAGGATTGGTAAGGTTCATCTACTTTCTTACCAGCCTTTTTTCAATTTGTTGGTTAACATATATATGCACAAGATGGTGTACATGTTTTTTTGGCGTTCTCTGTCTTATAATGGGGTTTTTGATTTAAGGACATTATTATATGCTTTTTTTTAGCCGTTATACATTAAAAGTTATGTTTTAATGATTACTACTGCTCCCCTTCCACATTGTTAGATGTTCTATAGCGGTAAACTAGGAAAGTTTTACCATTACTTTCAGAGTTGGACATTCCTTCAATGAGGGAATAGTGCAGCCCTGTACTTTCACCCACTCCACTATCCCTACCTACTTGGACGATCCATCCTAAATGGCAACCGCAACGGGTTGTCAGTCTCAAACTTAACTAAGTGCTTGGGCCTAAACAAAAAGAGGTTAAATACCAGCTGACAAAGAGGCTGGATGCCACAATAACAGCCTAACAATCCTGTCTGCTCTGCCACAGAGAGACCAGACTCGCCATCGCAGCATGTTACTCCAGTGTCTGCGAGTTGCTAGCAGAGATTTTACCTACATGTCAACTTATGCCCTATAACACATAAGGAGGACAGTATATATGTAGCATGTCTGGATCTTTTGGGACTGTCATGTTATAGCATTTCATAACATTGTGAATCATTACAAGAAATGTTGCATACATTTTATGTCGCACGGCACATGTCGCAGTGTAGTCATACGCTTAGAATGACAAAATTCAGAGGTATATCGTGATAGTAAACCTCAGTACATACACGTGTTCTCTCAAGGTAAACTGGTTTTAAGTGCAAGGAAATTTAACAAATTCACATTCCAAATGTTTCACATACATAAAAGTAGGTCAGCCATTGCTTCCTTTAAAATGTCCATCTTGAATATATGCCCTCCAGAAATATGAAAACACTGATTGGGGGTGTTTTAAAATAATTGTATACCAATTTATGAAAAAACATAAACCGTTCATAAAAGGACATATCTCGAGCCATCTGTTATAATCCTTCCAATGTTGCTAAAAATCTATTTTAATAAAAGTATGGCCAGCAAAATTACAAAACTGTGGTCAATTAGGGAGCAATGCAGCTGCCAAAGCTGTCCGACAATGTAATGTATGAGACAGGCGGAATGTTTGCTGCCTCTTTTATTATTCATAAAGTGGTTTAATAAAACAAACAGAGTTTCTACACGATGCCAGAAAACTGTTCTGTCAAGTACTGTAAACCTCAATAGCTATTGACTGTCTGTATAACTGACTTAAAGGTGTTCTTGGGGAACACTGAGTTTTTAAGAAGTACCCGCAGCCTGCCTCTGTAAATAGAAGATTCACTCTTATCTGCACCCCATCACTCTGGTCCTTCGAGCTGCCTCCGCTGTGCCCACGTTCCAGTCCCTGGCTTGTTTTCTTCCAGAACTGCTTGGACATGGTCACATCCTCTGCTGAAGTCAATGGCTGGCTTCAGCTGTGATGTGCTGCTTGTGGCCATATCACTGCTGAAGCCAGTCATTGGCTTCAGTTCTGACCAAAGACAACATGTGGGTTGGGTGGGTTTCCGCCAACTACTCCTGTTTCCTCCCACACTCCAAAGACATATTGGAAGGGAATTTAGATTGTGATTTCCACTGGGGACAGCAGGATATGATAATGTCTGTAAAGTGCTGCAGAATAGGGTGGCACTGTACATAAAATGCATAAACTCTAGTATGGTGTGACAGTGTTGCGCAACTTTTTTTTTTTGTGTGGTTTTTTTCCCCGTTAATTGCAACTTTTTAAAACCCATAAGTTCATCTGCTTGCTAATTGCCATTCAATTTCTTGGAATTCATATTTAAAAAAAAGAAAAAAAGTCTTGTCGGATTACAGCTACAGGATTCGGTTTTTTCCTGCTGTAAGGTATTTATAAAGCGCACTAGAAAAAGCACAAGTGGTGCTGGACACATACAGAGGTAATTACCCCTTACTAAATACAGAGTAGACGCACCAGTGAACCACTATTCGGAATGGAATAACATAACTGGCATTTTGTTTTGGATTATAATATGAAAAATTATATAATATAAAATGATATAAGAATCTGAGAGATGCACATGAATATACAGATAGGAGCAGGAACATTAATTGCATATGAAAGGGGTTTTCCACTGATGGCCGATCCTTGGTATAGGATATCAGTGTTTGAATCGTTGGGTTCTGACTCCTGAGATCCCAGTATATCAGCAAAATTAAGGAACCCTTTATTGATTGGGCAAAAAAAGGGATGCAAAAGCGTAGTACACTTCATTTTTCCATCACGTTAACGTAAATCTTTTCAACAATAGAACCCTATGGTGATGGATGCCACCATAAGCCATCTGACAGAGACATCCTTTTAAAAGTATATGTTTTTGTATACATTAAACGTGACAAAAACGTGATGTGAACCCAGTCTAACAGAGCTGGGGTCCTGAGTTCAAATCTTTATGCTTGCCATTATTCCTGCTTGCAAAGCAACTTCAAATATTGACAGTTCACTTGCTGCCTAATATATTCCACCATTTCAGGAGCCATTGTCATGAGAAAATCAGTGCTATTCACTTCACCTATCAGTGGTTTTAATGTTATGGCTGATAAGGGTAGTAAGTGCCATTTACATGAAAAGACTATCTTTTACCCCTTCCCAACATTTGACATACATGTACATAATAATCGAGGAAAGGGTGTATGGAGTGAGCTCAGAAGCTGAACCCACTCCACACACTAAGTGCCAGCTGTGTTATACTATTAATACCCACCTGCAGTGGCAAGGACATAACTTACCAGTGATTTAACCCCTCAGAAGCCACAGTCAATAGCGACTATGGCATTTAGGTGACAGAAAAGTTATTTTGAATAGGTTTTTTCTATGGGTATGGTGAAAAGCAAATTTATATTTTACGTTTTAAACTTTTTTGAAAGTACTAAAGCAAAGGAAAAACAATATAAATTGTGTTTAGCTGTAATCATATTAACCCCCACAATAACTAACATCTCATTTTAAGTGCAGTGAAAGCTGTAAAAAAATACGAAAAAACCCCACAAAGACTTTCCCCCCATATTTCAATACACGGTAAGGTAAATTAAATGGTGCCACTAAAAATACAACTTGGCCCACAAAAAATGTTCATGGAAAAGTAAAAAAGCTATGGATCTTGGAAGGCAGGAAGGAAAAAAATGAAAAAGAAAAACTATTGGCTGCAGCAGGACATGGTTAGCATCTGAAAAATTAGCAGCTTTCTTTCTTAAACAATAAATGCCTTGCGTAAATGAGCACAAGATGATGTCCCTTATGCATTTTAGTTTATTGCTCTATTCACTATAATATTAATTAACAATCGGTACATGCTTCCTGTACAATAAAAACCGCGTGACATCTCAGAACAGTGTAAAAGTGTCAAACCGCCACCCCATTTTATTGCCAGTGTATAGGCGAGCAGCTGAACAGCAGCACGGTGAACCTATTTGCTTGTCTTTGTGGACCACATTTCGGTGCTTTGCATTTTTCACAAAAGTAGTTAAAAGGGTTTTCTGAGTTAAATAAAAACTCGAGCAATCCCTGTAAATGGGCTAAAATAAAAATATGTTTTCTACGCTGCTTCTTCAAGTGTTGCGCTCCGGTCCTCCTGCTGCTGACACCATCTTCTTGGCTGCAACAGTGACTGTCCATGTACAATCACAGCTGTAGCTAATCGCTGGTCTTAGCTATGCACAGGATGTCTCTGCTGAGGCCAGTGATTGGCTGCAGTGATGAGCAGAACATCGCGACTACAGCCAGAAAAACGAAGAGCAGCCGTGAGGACCTGAGCTAAGCGGGTGAGTATATATTCTTTTGTTATTTACGGCTAGGTTCAGATACGCAGCAAGGGATCCAGCAGGCTGTTCCAGCAGAGTACAGCCTGCCGGAATGCATCCCCCCTTTAATTATAATGAGGTCCGGTGACTAAACAAAAGAACTAAACTGTCCTCAACCACATAAAAAAAAACTAGTTTAATCTCCTTCAAGATATTATTAAAGTCCTCTTAAGTGATATTCAAATCTGGTGAAATTGCCAGACTGTAGTAGATAAAATCTGTACAACAATCAGGGCATGCTGCAGGTTTTCCAAGGCTCAACATTCCCATTCTGTTGCAAAAATACATCAGTTTTTCATTCTGGATTATACTGTTTGCAATGCCTCTGTGGCAAATCCACCTCAAAATCTGTAACGTACCCAACGTACCCTAATACTGTCATTTAATAATACAAACAAATCTATTAGAAAGCACTATAAGACCCCACAATTTTTAAGGTATGATTAAAAATTACATATGCTCTATAAGCTGAAATAGACTACATGATTTCATAAATTAGAAAACCAGTACAAGAGAAGAGGGAATAAAACACAGAATATACGCATCTCCTGTTCTTACCCCACTACTGTCAAGTACTATTATTCTCATTCTTTAACAAAGGGGAGTGATAGTGGCTGATGCGTGGAAGGAATTTGTCCTTCTGGAGATAAATACATTTTCTTGCGGTGTCAAGTGTCTTTTCGGACATGAAGGTTGTTGTAAAAATGTTGTTATTTTCATTCCATTATCTCACCCTCTGCAGGAGATAATGGTCATATATTAAAATATGTCTTTCACACAACATTGACAGTTAAGGTGACGAGTCACTGGAGGCTCTAGTCCAGTCCATGACCAGGCTGTAAAAATAGAGATACACATGCTTATTCCACCCAAAATCTTTCTGTTTAGATGTGCGAAGATGTTACCATTTCCATAATTGCAACAGATCAAAAAGTGTCTATCCACCATAACAACATTCAATAACATTATTGGGAAAAAAATATGAAAAAATGAAATTCTGACACTCTCAAGAAGCAAGATGATAGGACATTTTTTATGAAGACTGTTTAGAAAGCTGTTTTGACATTTATGGAGCAAATGAGCAATAAAGCCTGTAAACTATAACAAACAAATTCACACTAAAAGTCCACTCACATCATATAGCTTTATTATACAGAGTATGGGTTAAACCATTCTCTTCCCAATAATGTCTTAGAATATTAATTCTTGTCATCAGTGTTGAGAAAGCTGGTGTAACTAGTGTAAATCCATCCAATAAAAGAGAATATACAGTGGATATAAAAAGTCTACACACCCCTGGTAAAATGTCAGGTTTCTGTGCTGTAAAAAAATGAGACAAAGAAATCATTTCAGAACATTTTCCACCTTTAATGTGATCTATAAACTATACAACTCAATTGAAAAACAAATATAAAAAAAATATAAAAATAAAATAATATGGTTGCATAAGTGTGCACACCCTTAGGGCTGTTTCACACGAGCGGATGCCGTGCGTGACATCCGCTCCGTGAATGACAGCCAAGACCCGATGCGGACTGCAGAAGCATGGAGCATTAACATGATTGATAATGCTCCGTGCCTCTCTGTGACCTCTTTACTACGAAATCACAATGACAACTTTCTCACTGTGATTTCGTAGTAAAGAGGTCACAGAGAGGCACGGAAAATTATCAATCATGTTAATGCTCCGTGCCTCTGCAGTCTGCATCGGGTCTTGGCTGTCATTCACGGAGCGGAGGTCACGCACGGCACCCGCTCGTGTGAAATAGCCCTTAAACTACTTTGTTGAAGCACCTTTTGATTTTATTACAGCAATCAGTCTTTTTGGGTATGAGTCTATCAGCATGGCACATTTTGACTTGGCAAGGTTTGCCCACTCTTCTTTGCAAAAATCTGTCCAAATCTGTCAGATTGCGAGGGCATCTCCTGTGCACAGCCTTCTTCAGATCCCCACACAGATTTTCAATCGGATTCAGGTCTGGGCTCTGGCTGGGCCATTCCAAAACTTTAATCTTCTTCAGGTGAATCCATTCCTTTGTTGATTTGGATGTATGCTTTGGGTTGTTGTCATGCTGAAAGATGAAGTTCCTCTTCATGTTCAGCTTTCTAGCAGAAGCCTGAAGGTTTTGTGCCAATATTGACTGGTATTTGGAACTGTTCATAATTCCCTCTAGCTTAACTAAGGTCCCAGTTCCAGCTGAAGAAAAACAGCCCCTTGGCATGATGCTGCCACCACCATGCTTCACTGTGGGTATGGTGTTCATTTGGTGATGTGCAGTGTTGTTTTTGTGCCAAACATATCTTTTGGAATTATGGCCAACCTTGGTTTCATCAGACCATAACACCTTTTCCCACATGCTTTTGGGAGACTTCAGATGTGTTTTTGCAAAATTTAGCCTGGCTTGGATCTTTATCTTCGTAAGAAAAGGCTTTCGTCTTGCCACTCTACCCCATAGCCCAGACATATGAAGAATACGGGAGATTATTGTCACATGTACCACACAGCCAGTACTTGCCAGATATTCCTGCAGCTCCTTTAATGTTGCTGTAGGCCTCTTGGTAGCCTCCCAGACCAGTTTTCTTCTAGTCTTTTCATCAACTTTGGAGGGATGTCCAGTTCTTGGTAATGTCACTGTTGTGCCATATTTTCTCCACTTGATGATGACTGTCTTCACTGTGTTCCATGGTATGTGGAATTATATACTTATCAAAAAAGTATGAAACTACTGAAAATGTCATATTCTAGGTTCTTCAAAGTAGCCACCTTTTGCTTTGATTACTGCTTTGCACACTCTTGGCATTCTCTTGATGAGCTTCAAGAGGTAGTCACCAGCATTGTATAGAGGCTGTGCTTGGTATCGCAGCTCAGCCCCATTCACTTTATGAATGTGATGTCACTGGCATAGTCTAAGCTGCAAGAAGGCCGAGGTGATCATGTGAGCACCTCTGCCTTCTCAAAAAGCCGATCAGCAGTGGGTCCTGGGTGTCGGTTCCCCACCGGTCAGATACTGATGACACCTTTAAATTACCTCAATGTTTTTTTTCCAGCACAATTAAGTAGTGCAAAATGTTTAAATAAAAAGATGCAATTTTGCACATGCAAAATTAAAATGGCATTAGACTTCTTTCTTTCCTAGCAGTTATAAGGTCAGATGAAACATACACTAGTACACATTAAGCATCAAACACAATGAGGACCCAAATTACAATTCATAAGCAGTTAAAGTAATGTAAGGACCTTTTTGAAATTGTGTGATGCATTGAATACATGCACAACTATAAATCTGCAATGTAGTATATTATGTCTGTGTGTGAATCTGTGGGTTTGTAAAATGAAAAGAAAATAATTTAAAAAAATCCCAAACACCAGAAAAGCTGTAAACACTCCATGTTATTTCACACTACCACTGAGCCAGGACTAATTGATAGGGGGGGGGGGGGGGGGGGGGGTCACACATAACAAAGATAGGGAAAAGGCTTACTTGCGTTCTCTCAGTTTATCCTACTCCTGCTCTTTTAACTTTGTTGTTTTCTATATCTTCCGTTCATGGGGTATTCCTAAGATTAAAAAAAAGAACATGACATATTAATATAATTATGCTTAAATACATTATGATATTAAACATTATTATGCCGTTTCACATCCTCACACATGTAATATCTATGCATCACATGCAACAGAGATTAACACTACTCTGGAGACTACTCGCAACTCAGATCTGCAGTTATGCAGTGTTCAGAGGGGACCAATTTGGTAAGTGTAGACACTTTATTATGTATTGTGTTGTATCACAAGTGGTGGCTTGATAATTATGTGCGAACAAGGAATTTATTTTGTTCCACTCCATAAAAACTTCCATGTTGGCTTGGTGTTTATGGGAGGAGGGCACGTTTATTTTCCTCTGAAAGAGGCTATAACTTGAATGTTAGCGTGACTTTTAAATGCTAGAAATGCATAGAACCATCCCAAAGAGCACAAGAAACGACATCAATGTGTTTTATGACCATACATATGGACTAAAAGCAATAGAATAGATTATCCTGGTGGGTGTTATTTTTTCTGTATTCGAAATGCCTACTAAACCAGTGTATAATCGTTATAATGAAGCTATCTAGAACAACCCCTTGCAGCAGAATTCAAGTCCATAATGCATGAATACAACAACACAAATTTTTAGTCTCACAGTAAGCAGGTGTTCTCTGCAAATTTGTAAGAAGGTTACCTAAAAGAATAATGTTTGTACATTTGATTGTTTGTACAATTAGTCTATGCAAATGCAGCAGGCTTAAAAGGTGATGTACACCTCTGGAGGCAATTTTGTTTATGATTGCATCTTACTCATTTCTAGCTAAAAATCCTATTTTCAATTGGCCTTTATTAAAGATATTGAGCCATTCTGTTACAAAGGGTTAACTGTTTTTCTAACTGTGCGATAGGGCCCCTACTTTCAGCTTGCACTGGATCATCTAATAACCTTTATTTCTAAACTACTAAGAGGACATAAACACTTATTTAAGCCGCATTCTTATCAGTG
This sequence comes from Bufo gargarizans, assembly GCF_014858855.1. Lineage (NCBI taxonomy): Eukaryota > Metazoa > Chordata > Amphibia > Anura > Bufonidae > Bufo > Bufo gargarizans. The sequence goes on along the minus strand of NC_058082.1, from coordinate 211,689,651 downwards.
CGAACTGAGCTATAATGAGGATTTATAATGTCAGAGAGCAGAGATAAGGAACTTGTCAGCTCCCCAACAGAGAGAAAATCCAGAGGCTGCTACTAGAGCAGTGTTTTCCAACCAGTGTGCCTCCAGCTGTTGCAAAACTACAACTCCCAAAATGCCCGCACAACCAAATGATGTCTGGGCATGCTGGAAGTTGTAGTTTGGCAACAGCTGGAGGCACACTGGTTGGGAAACACTGTACTAAAGCATCCCAGCTCTGTACAGAAAAAAAGGTTACATACACTCACCTAAATAATTATTAGGAACACCTGTTCTATTTCTCATTAATGCAATTATCTAGTCAACCAATCACATGGCAGTTGCTTCAATGCATGTAGGGTTGTGGTCCAGGTCAAGACAATCGCCTGAACTCCAAACTGAACGTCAGAATGGGAAAGAAAGGCGATTTAAGCAATTTTGAGCGTGGCATGGTTGTTGGTGCCAGACGGGCCGGTCTGAGTATTTCACAATCTGCTCAGTTACTGGGATTTTCACGCACAACCATTTCTAGGGTTTACAAAGAATGGTGTGAAAAGGGAAAAACATCCAGTATGCGGCAGTCCCGTGGGCAAAAATGCCTTGTGGATGCTAGAGGTCAGAGGAGAATGGGCCGACTGATTCAAGTTGATAGAAGAGCAACGTTGACTGAAATAACCACTCGTTACAACCGAGGTATGCAGCAAAGCATTTGTGAAGCCACAACACGCACAACCTTGAGGCGGATGGGCTACAACAGCAGAAGACCCCACCGGGTACCACTCATCTCCACTACAAATAGGAAAAAGAGGCTACAATTTGCACAAGCTCACCAAAATTGGACTGCTGAAGACTGGAAAAATGTTGCCTGGTCTGATGAGTCTTGATTTCTGTTGAGTCCGAATTTGGCGTAAACAGAAGGAGAACATGTATCCATCCTCTGATGGCTACTTCCAGCAGGATAATGCACCATGTCACAAAGCTCGAATCATTTCAAATTGGTTTCTTGAACATGACAATGAGTTCACTGTACTAAAATGGCCCCCACAGTCACCAGATCTCAACCCAATAGAGCATCTTTGGGATGTGGTGGAACGGGAGCTTCGTGCCCTGGATGTGCATCCCTCAAATCTCCATCAACTGCAAGATGCTATCCTATCAATATGGGCCAACATTTCTAAAGAATGCTATCAGCACCTTGTTGAATCAATGCCACGTAGAATTAAGGCAGTTCTGAAGGCAAAAGGGGGTCCAACACCGTATTAGTATGGTGTTCCTAAAAATTCTTTAGGTGAGTGTATATTTTAATAAAGATCAACTGAAAAAATGATTTTTAGCTCAAGAGGAGTGCAATGCAATAATTAGAAAAATTGCCCCAAATGTGTACATAGCCTTTAACACACACACTTAGTGAGTTATCACATCTAGTTAACACATTAAGACTGTGACTGTTAACTCTGCTACATCCATATACAGCTGTAAACGACACTAATATAATGCCACCTTTCCAACAAGACAATAGGATGGATTTGCTCCTCATTGTAATAGTGTTGCCACTGTGAAGGAGCCACATCAATGCATCCAAGAAGCAGAACTCCCGACACTGTAGAGCAGGGCTGGACAAAGACAGCATAGGGCCCCAATGCAAAGAATGTGCCAGGGCCTTCCTCCCCCTCCCCCCCAAGCCAAATTCTCAACATAACCTATTCCGTCCTAACATTACTTATAGCAATACAAAACATACAGGGTAAGGCAACTTTCACACCTGTGGCACTACGGTCGGGCCACCTGAATTGGCAGATGCATGGAATTGGTCGGACAAAAACTCAGGCATGCATCGGTTTGTGTCCCGCTGATTCTCTGCATTTTTGCCAGATTGTGGCCAGATCTCTGCCACACCCCATTATAGTTAATAGGGCCGGGGGGCATTCTGTCTGCATCCAGCAGTGCTGGAGCATTTCGGCAGGCTGTTCTCTGATGTGAAGGTAGCCTAATACAGGACATACCTCTTACATCTAGTGACGTCTCCTTTGATGTAGATGTTCTCTGTCCTTCTCTTCTCCATTCAGATCAGACTGCCATGATTATTTTTTTCAGCTTCAGCCATCTCTTCTCTCTGCAGAGTTTGACAGGCAGACATCTTAGTTTCCTAGTTTTCCATCATCCTCCCACCTTCTAAACACCCCATCCTGCCACCTCTAATATTGTACCTGCTGTGCTCCCTATACTAGTTACACACAGATAGTTTCCCTTTAATGATTGGCTACTATACTTGAATACTAGTATTCAAGTTCCTCATAGTCCCTCAACTGTAATTAAGCCCACCATAATGCCCCCGGTAGTAATAATGTACTTTATAATGTGTAACAGTAGAAAAATGCTCCCTTATAATGTGCGCCAGTACATAAAAATGCCCTGTTGTGTGGCAGTATAAAAAATACATCCTCTTACTGCCCCCTGTAGAGCCAATGTCCCCATAGTACCTCATAATGTGTGCCAATGCCCCCTGTGTGCCCAAAAAACCCTCTTAGTGCCCCCATTTGAGCCAAGGTCCCCATAGTTCCCCTATAATTTGCGCCAGTATAAAATACTCCTATATCGTGCGCCTCTGCTTGTCCCCATGGTGCCTGACAATGTGCCAGTATAAAATGTGCCAGTAGATGCCCCCTAGCATAAAGGATAGGGCCCTCATAGTGCTCCTCCCCCTCCATAGTGCCCTCCCATGTGTGCTAGCATATAAGATTGGGCTCCCCATAGTGCTTCTCCCGATCCATAGTGCCCCCCATGTGTGTCGATATTTAAAATAGGGCCCTATAGTGCTACTCCTCTTCCATAGTGCCCCCCATGTGTGCCAGTACATAAGATAGGGCACCAGTAGATGCCTCCATGAGTGCCAGATAGGGCCCCTAGTAAAGTATAAATAAAAAAAAGCTATAAACTCACAAACTTACCTCCTTGCCGCTTTCAGCGATGCGATGCAGGCCTCTTCTGGCCTGTGTCCAGCGCTGTACGGCTCAGACGGTGTGATGACGTAATTGCGTCGCTTGCACCGGCTTCTGATAGACTACAGGAAGATGCCTCTCCCCTGCGGCAGCATCCATCTGTATGGCTGTCCTAAGGACGGACATACAGATGAATATAGAGAGATGAGCACTTCCACAATGGAAGAGCTCATCTCCCCCTGCTGCCGGTAAGAAGGGGCCCCCTCCTGAACTGGGCCCCTGTGCAGCCGAACCGGCTGCACAGGCGATATATCCGCCCCTGCTGTACAGTTTAGGAGCCAGTTGGTCCACTATAGGTGGCACTTTGGGTCTTTGGTAATGATAGTCACTGAGGAAGGAGCCAAGATAGCTCTGAAATGCATCTGCACAATTCACATTACAGGAGCGTTACTATCTAAGCATTAATAACACCACTGTAAGGACTGCCTATTTAATAGTCATCTGTCAGCAGATTTGTACCTATGAAACTGGCCAACCTGTTGTATGTTAGCTTGGCAGCTGAAGGCCTCTGTGTTGGTCCCATGTTCATACAGTTGCGAGTATGCAAACCCTTTGGAATGATATGGATTTCTGCACAAATTGGTCATAAAATGTGATCTGATCTTCATCCAAGTCACAACAATAGACAATCACAGTCTGCTTAAACTAATAACACACAAAGAATTAACTGTTGCCATGTTTTTATTGAACACACCATGTAAACATTCACAGTGCAGGTGGAAAAAGTATGTGAACCCTTGGATTTAATAACTGGTTGAACCTCCTTTAGCAGCAATAACTTCAACCAAGCGTTACATGTAGTTGCAGATCAGACGTGCACAGCGGTCAGGAGTAATCTTTGACCATTGCTCTGTACATACTTTTTCTTGCAACTGTATGTGCCCGCATGGCTGAGAAAATGTATCTTTTAATATATGCAAATGAGCCTCTAGGAGCAACGAGCGTGTTGCCATTACACCTAGAGGCTCTGCTGTCACTGCCACACCCTCTGCATTCTGATTGACAGGAGCAGATGTGATGATGCTTTTACTGCCTGACCTTGTCAGTCAAAGTGGAGAGGACGTGGCAGTTGTAGAGAGAGCAGAGTCTCCAGATGTAACAGCAGCACACTCATTGCTCCTAGAGACTTATTTGCATATAGTAAAACTTTAATTTAACCCAGCAATGTGGGCACATACGAACATGGGACCAACACAGGTGCCTCCAGCTGCCAAGCACACATGTAACAGGTTAGCCAGTGTCATAGGTACAAACCTGCTGACAGATGCCGTTTAAGAAAACTCCTATTGCAGGCTGTTTATCTGGATTCACTGATTAACATACTAAAGCCGTGGAGTATGTAATATAGCAGGAAACATTGCTGTAATGCAGCCTATCCTAACTCCTACCTCATCTATTGCTTATGTGATTCTAACGTGAGTCCTAGTTGAACCACAATGCTATATCTGCTAGAAGCCATCTAATCTATATGGAGTACTGGGAAGAAACAACCCAAACTACAAGACATCTATTCCGCATTGGGATATGGTAAGAAACAGTGACACACTACTATGTATACAGTACTGTCTAAATCAATTAAGGAAAGGCAATGAAGGGAAATTGCATGGACAACTTTTTCCTTACCAACAGCGCATAGATGTGGTTACCCATATATCACTGTAAATAACTACTGTTATATAACCACGCCAACACAAGTACATGCTGTATTGATCTTCTAACATCTTAATCACTTGTTGATCTACACTAACTGGCAATCTGAAGCTCTTCTAGTCACTTATGTGTGAACTGATACCTAAATTCATGATATGGGTAACTGAACTACTATCTCGACGGTCCTACTATAACTACTAAACTGCAAGGGCCCCTGCATTTTTGGGAAAGATTAAGTTTGTATTTAAAATATGCAATGTAAACTGCAGTGTATTGGGATATATGGAGACAATGAGAATAGGGATGAGATAAGCATAAGTCTGATTGGATACTGAAGTCACGTGATAATGGGAGGAGTTGGAAGAGTAAGGTCAATTATAAACAATATATTGTTCTTTTCCAAAAATACATAATCAGGTAAAAAGCTAAAATAGGTGACAACCCCTATAGTAGTTGTACTAGTTGTCACTCGTTTTCATGTCTACACTAAGAACACAGATGTCAGCCAACTTGATAAGGATGCATGGTAGAAAAGTACGCCTCTGTCCATGTGGTATCCTATGTAACCCTATCTACTTCCCAATTCACTTTTCTGCAGTCACATTTGGGCTTTCCAAATGTTTAATACTAAAACCACAAGTGTAAAACCAAAAAGCCAACTTCATCATGATCATAGATGGATATGATACAATAGTTCTAATGTAGAAGGCTAAAAAGATTAAAGGGTAACTGTCATGTTTTCATTAAAAAAAAATTAAAAAAAATTAGCACATGTTACTGCTGCAGCAGAATTATGCATAAAGCAATCTTTAGTTTCTTCACATACCACTGTTTTCCTTGAGTTTTTCCCTTAGTTACGGATGTTTCAACATTTACAATATGAGGACATTCTCAAGATGGCTCCTCTGCCAGTTCTGGAGGCCAAAACTGCTTTCCCTCACTTCCCATACAAACTTGCTGTAGCCAGCAGCTCCCTGCCAGCCAATCAGATTGGATTACTGAGAGACACGCCTCCTCACTCTGAAGCCTAATGCAGGCATGCAGTGTGAAGGACCGCCCCTCTGTCTTCTGTTTACACTAAAGGGAAGACAAACAAGCCCTAGCAACTGTCTTTTAAAGGGAGCAGTGAAAAGGGACAGAAGACATTAATGAATGCTGTTATTATAAGGTAATTACAGATCTTTTGATAATCATTGAATAGACTAACTCAGGTATACATGCCTAGCTCTAATAAACTAGCAAATAAAAATAAAAAATATGACAATTACCTTTACTGCAATCTGTGATCACATTTTGTCTCCCATCATACTGTTAATGGCTGTAGCTGACAAAATTGATACATGAAGAACCCCTGATTTGAAGGCACATTAAACCATTTTGTGATTAATAGCATTAGCTTCATTCTGTTTGGTACAGTATATGGATGCAAAGACCTATGTTTGATGGTGAGAAATGTCCAACGTTTGTCTTGCAACTAGAGACAGACCATAGAGGCCCCTTTACATGTGTAACCATTTAAAAAAAAAAACTGTAAAATCAAGCAAAAGTGATTATTAAAGTAACGGCTTATGTGCACTCCCATGATCCCAGCCACTAGGAAGTCTGGCCGCTTTTCATATATCATGCAAGGACGGCCATCACTGCTGGACTGCAGGGTGGTTGTAACTAGTGTTGAGCGAATCTAAGTCCACAAAGTGGACTTCGATCCGAATTTCAGGTTAAATTCGATTCGGCGCAAAGCCAAATGTCCTTATGCTTCGTGGTAGCAAATCAGTTTAACCTGAAATAGTGCAAAAAAAAAATAAAAAATGCATTCTTACCTGCTCCATTGGCTCACGCTGGCCCGGCAGTCACAGTCTTGCCAGGCGTGATGACGTCATCTCAGGCCACACGAGATTTCACACCAGATCTTCAATCAAGATGGTGACAGCTGGCCCGTCGCAAGCAAATGGATCGGGTAAATGATTTTTTAAAATTTTATTTTACACCGTATTATGTACATCAGATTCCACGATGTATGAACGCAGAATCTGAGGGGTACAATGATGGGGGGATGCTGTCATTGCACCAACTATTTACAAAGACACATGATTCATGACAAAGTAATTTGACACAAAGCAAATTTAGAAAATTCGCCAAAGCAGCCAAATCCAATTTTCCAATACTTCACTCATCTCTAGTCATAACCCCTGGATACGAACAGTGTGTAATGTGATGGAAAAATTACTCAAGCCAGCAAAGGAGGCAATACGGACAATCACAATACATTAGTAAGTGCCTTGTATTAATTTCTCTACACAATAAATGCCATTTGCTGAAGTGAGACAACCCCTTTAAGACCAGAAGAGGATGCTGAAGAAGATACTACTGTAATGAAAGTTCTGTGATGTAAAGGATAGTGGTTTGCTTCCGTATGTAGTAATAAAAATGATGGGCACCTAGCACACACTGTATACATGAAGAGCGGCTGTGTTCCAATTAATAAAAAAAAAAGCTTAGAAATGGCTATTTCACAAGAGTAAACATTGTTCTTAAGAATTTTTGTTTCTGTAGAACATAAAACCTTACAAGAAAAAATCTGAGTCACATGAATGTTTCCAGAAATTGGCTGAATCACTACACTTGTAGTGTAGCCAGAGAACTAAACAGATCCAGGAATCATAGTCCATTGGAAGTAGTGGAAATTGCACAACCTGTATGTCATCTAAGATAATTGAGTGACTCATTTACATATACAAGAACCATGTTATTCTTCCGATACAGAATGCATCAAGAGTTAGTGAGAAGTTTCAATCAGTTTACGTCTGCACATACTTTACTAATGTCTATGGAAGATGCGGTGTTGGAAACATATTGCTGATATTTTAATCCCTTAGTGACCAGCCTGTTTTTGGCCTTAGTGACCAAGCATTTTTGTCATATTCCAAGAGCTATAACATTTTTACTGTTTTGTCGATGTAGCCTTATGAGGGTTTGGTTTTTGTAGGAGAAGTTGTAGTTTTTAATGGCACCATTGTGGGGTGCACATAACTTATTAACGTTTATTAACTCTTTTTTGAAGGGATGGGAAAAAAAATCTGAAATACTGCCACTGAGTTTTTAGGTTATAGATTTTGTGACGTAAATTTTACGGCATTGATAACATTAAAACTTTATTCTCTGGGTCAGTACAATTACAGTAATACAAGTACATCCCAAGCAATAAACCCATAACTTTTTTTATTTTGAGTTGTACAGAGCTGTGTGAGGGTTTGATTTTTGAAGGATGTAGTTTTCATTCATATTATTTTGGGGTACATAACACTTTTGATCACTTTTTATTCAGTTTTTTCTTTTTGATGCAAATAAGCAAAAAATTCTGGCATTCGCCGCAAGAGATAGACTACATAATAATTGTATAGTGCGGGTCATTACGGATGCAGTGAAACAAAATATGTGGAGGAGATTTTATTTTTGCTATTTTTTTTTCCATTGAAAAGCTTTATTTCAATGGGATAAAGGTGATTTTTCTACCTTGGGGATTTTTTTATTTAATAAAACTAACTTTTTTTTAATCATTTACTAGTCCCACAAAGGGACTTTAACAGGCAATCTTTAATCGCTTCTATAATACACTGTACTGATTATGCCGATGGGAGACAGAGGGAGCCTGCTCCTTCTAAACCACTTAGATGCCACAGTCTCTATTGACGGCAGCAGATAAGGGGCTAAACAGCCCGAGCCATTAGAGCAGGAGTCCATCTCTCATGTGAGAGTCAAGCCCCCAGTCTCTGCAGCAGCACTTAGACTAGGCCATTGTAAAATAGCAGAGGGCTAGCCTAAGGCCTGTTAGTGACTACTTTAAAAAATTATATTGGTGGTCACTAACGGGTTTAGCAAGCATGTCAAAGTGAAGCTCTGGTTTAAACATTATAATAAGCCTGTAAAACATAGGGGCACAATAAACCCTTAATAAACCCCTAAGCTGGCTGTGGATCAGCCAAAGTTATGGCGGATGACCTCTTCATAACTTCGGCGGATGCTCCACCAGTTCTAAATGTAAGACAGCTTCCTAGCTGTCTTACATGTACACCATTTTCTAAACAGCTGTAGAAAATAATGAATGAGACGGCCTACCAGCCAGTCCCGAGTAGCTGATGAGGCTACCTAAGTTGATGGCTACCTTTAGGTTCTGTCCACACTGGCATAATTAGTTCCTTTTCTAAATAATCCATGACAGATAGGGGATTAGGTTTGATTTATTTTGTAGTGGATCCTCAGGTTTTGGGCTGAATAGTGCAGTAGACCATGCTATTTTGGTCATTTGGAGACCACTCATACAAAAAGCCTATGGGGCTATAGGGATAGGTAACATACATGCATATGTGTGTGTGTATATATATATATATATATATATATATATATATATAGTTACATGGGTTAAAAAAAAGACAGGTCCTTCAAGTTCAACCTTTCTCAATTAAAATTAGATTAATGTGGAAATTTTGTAAAAAAAAAAAAAAACTAGTTTTGAATAATTATAACCCTCCATGTTGTTGCTATTACATAAGCATCTAGCACTTTTATAAATGCTGACATTGTATTTGCCATTACTACCTCTTAGGGTAGGGCATTCCACAGTTTGAGTACTCTAACTGTAAAGAATCCTTTTCTGTATTGATATCTAAATTGCCTTTACATATAATGAATGTCCCTTGGTCCTTTGTAAAGACTTTGGAACTGACTCCAGGGGCCAATTTGACTTGGCAATGCTCCATGTACAGAAATAATGTATTCTTCCCTAGAAACCTATATGCACTTTTTCTGTCAGATTTGTATTTCCACGAGACTTCATAGCTGAGGCATACGGAGGTACGGAAGATGCCTCATGTACTTCTATAGCCTTATTACAGTTCTCTACAGAACTGAGCCATAATACAGCCATTGGCATGAGCCCTAAGTTCGGAGCAAATTGCATATTCCTAGCCACCCTGGCTACCTGGCTTCTGTCAAATACTGAAGTATGCCTTCAACAAAGTTTAGATTTAGATTACTATAACACCTTTAATGCCATCAGAAAACACTAAACCTATGATTTTAGGCATGCATTTCTATGGGGAGGGGGTGCTGAGACCTGTTGTCCCAACCAAGGTTTAGCTGACAACTGTCTAAAATGTACAGCCAGCTTTAACTTCTAAGGTCTACACAAGATAACAATGGAGGGCATACCATTACTGCGCAGAGGCTTGGTGAATATGTTATATTTAGCTAGTATTTTTTAGTAGTTTTTAACCATGCATTATGCCTATTCTGGTATTCTGTGGTTTCCGATTTGAATTAATTGACAGACTTTCTAAAAGAAAACCACGCAAATACCTTCTAGACGAATTAATGAGTGCAGCATCAAAGTGTTCATGCTCTGCATTGCTTCCAGATCTAACACATCAGCAATCAAACCCTCAACCCACCCATCTCTAACAATGAATGGCAATATAGCGCTCCATGAGACAAGATTAATGAAAGTAGGTTTGCATGCATTCTATAGTCCCATGGTTCATTGATTTTTAAATCTGTGCCTGTGTGTCCCCCTTCACTCAGACAGCCTTTCAGCCAGGGCTCCAGCAGACTCTACTGAGTGTCAAATGTGAAATTCGAAGAGTACAAACATGAGAAAAGCTTGCCATATAATCCCTCCTGACTAGGTCAGAAAGAGTAGAGCAGAAATGTTCAGGCTTTAGCAAATGTTGGATTCATGTACTCAAATGTAGTAATTAAAGCAGAATTTCATGAAAATAGCAAGTAAATTCACAATGCCTTGTAGGGCTAGCTCAATAATGTAATGCAATTATATTTTTCACCTTTCAGCAAATGAACTTTTAATCCATATGTAAATTAACAGTTGAGTGCATCAAGGGTGGGCTCAAGGCACTTTGTGCATTCTTGCTCCTCCTGCTTTTTTTGCCAGTCCCCACACACTCCTTGATTGATAAGGCCAGATGACTATGTAGGAACCTTCTAAGTATACAGAAAGTGCATAGGGCAACACTTGGGATGACTTAAAGATGAAGGTGGAGGGTATAAAAACCACTCACCTTGGGGCGTTGTGCTAGGCACACAACAACCAGACGTGCCAAACTGAGTACTTGAAGCTATTGCTTCGCTGTCTCACCAGACAAAATCCAGTTAACCAATATCAAAAGAAAATAAGAAAAAAGGAGACTTCTAGCGGGTGCTGCTTGCTAAAAAAAAAACGAAAAAAACTTTCAATTGCGTTTGTTTACGTAGAATAACACTGCATTTCTGGACTGGACAAGCCCCTTCATCAGGCATTGTGTGATGCTTGAGGAAGAGGCTGGTCCAGCACAGAATGCACTTAACAGCACATTTGCATATGAATTAAAAGCACCTTTTCTTCGGAATGAAGTAATAGATTGCTAAGTGAATTGTATCATTACATTTAGCTGAGCTAGCTCTACACGCCATTTTTATTCCCTGAACTATTAGAATGGTACATGATGTAAACTGTAGTGGAGGTAATTTTCTTATCAGTGACTGTGTTTGTGAGTTATAACCTCCCTTCTGATCCTCAGCTGTGTCATGTGACCAAAACTTTGACTCTCCAAATAACACAGCATCTTATGTGTGGACAGGAAGCCAGTTTTGCCATGTATTCCTATGGGAGGCACAATGTCAGTCTCATAGGAATGAATAGAGAAGTAACTGACTTCCTGTCCTGTGTCAGTTGGAGATCAGAGTGTTGGTCACATGACACAGCTAAAGATCAGAAGGCAGGTTAAGACTCACAAATATAGTCACTGGTAAGAAGATTACGTTTACTACAGTTTATATCATGTACAGTAACTTTCTAACAGGTCAGAAGATAAAAATATTTGCAGGAGTGGTACTTTAATAATGTGGAAATTTTGTAAAAAAAAAACAACAAGTTTTGAATAATGACTTTATGGACAATTATCGATTATAATCTCAGTTGTTTTTTTTCTTGCTAAATTAACAAAAAATGTCCTAATGGTGAACTGTATATAGAGGAGGTGTCCTTTATATAGAGATGGTGCCCTGTATATAAAGAGGTGCATTGTATCTAGAGGGGTATCCTATATATAGGAGGATGCACTGTATAGAGGGGGTGTCCTTTATACAGTTGCAAGAAAAAGTATGTGAACCCTTTGGAATGATGTGGATTTCTGCACAAATTGGTCATAAACTGTGATCTGATCTTCATCTAAGTCACAACAATAGACAATCACAGTCTGCTTAAAATAATAAACATACAAAGAATTAAATGTTACCATGTTTTTATTGAACACACCATGTAAACAGTCACAGTGCAGGTGGAAAAAGTATGTGAACCCCTAGACTAATGACATCTCCAAGAGCTAATTGGAGTGAGGTGTCAGCCAACTGGAGTCCAATCAATGAGATGAGATTGGAGGTGTTGGTTACAGCTGCCCTAACCTATTAAAAAAAAAAAAAAAACACACCAGTTCTGGGTTTGCTTTTCAAACAAGAAGCATTGCCTGATGCGAATGATGCCTCGCACAAAAGAGCTCTCAGAAGACCTACGATTAAGAATTGTTGACTTGCATAAAGCTGGAAACAACAAAAGCCTTGCTGTTCATCAGTCCACGGTAAGACAAATTGTCTATAAGATGGAGAAAGGTTAGCACTGCTGCTACTCTCCCTAGGAGTGGCTGTCCTGTAAAGATGACTGCAAGAGCACAGTGCAGACTGCTCAATGAGGTGAAGAAGAATCCTAGAGTGTCAGCTAAAGACTTACAAAAGTCTCTGGCATATGCTAACATCCCTGTTAGCGAATCTACGATACGTAAAACACTACACAAGAATGGATTTCATGGGAGGCTACCACAGAGGAAGCCACTGCTGTCCAAAAAAAACACATTGCTGCACGTTTACAGTTTGCACAAGAGCACCTGAATGTTCCACAGCAGTACGGGCAAAATATTCTGTGGACAGATGAAACCAAAGTTGAGTTGTTTGGAAGAAACACACAACACTATGTGGAGAAAAAGAGGCACAGCACGCCAACATCAAAACCTCATCCCAACTGTGAAGTATGGTGGTGGGGGCATCATGGTTTGGGGCTGCTTTGCTGTGTCAGGGCCTGGATGCATTGCTATCATCAAAGGAAAAATGAATTCCCAAGTTTATCAAGACATTTTGCAGGAGAACCTAAGGCCATCTGTCCATCAGCTGAATCTCAACAGAAGATGGGTGTTGCAACAGGACAACGACCCAAAGCATAGAAGTAAATCAACAACAGAATGGCTTAAACAGAAGAAAATACGCCTTCTGGAGTGGCCCAGTCAGAGTCCTGACCTAACCTGTGAGGTGGGATGGATTTTCTCGGCAAAGGAGAAGTGCTCACTAACACAGATTTAGACAGATTTGTGAACAATATTTGAGAGTAAAGGGTCTTTTGTGTATGTAGAAAATGTTTCAGATCTTTGAGTTCAGCTTATGCAAAATGGGAGCAAAACCGAAAGTGTTGCGTTTATATTTTTGGTCAGTGTATATAGCACCACCATATTCTGCAGCGCTTTACAATTCAGAGGGTTCATGTACAAAACAAAAGACATCACAACGTAAGTGGATAATATACAACTGAAACATTAGGAGTGAGGGCCCTGCTCACAAGAGCTTATAATCAACTTTTGTTATAAATTAATATATCACACCTTTTTAGCTTTAATTTACAATAAGTTATTTTTTTCATCAAGCATGACATTTCTATTAAAGCATATGCTAACTAACACCATTTTAGGGCTTAAAGATGCCGGCAGATTGCTGCACTGACGACCTGTGAATGCAGCGACATAAGTTATATATTCACAATGCCACTGAATTTTATAATGTAAAATAATTTTTCGATGAACATATGTCTTACAGTAATGCAGAAAATGTTTCTAAACCACTAATGACAAAGTTATTTATGCTAAATTCAACACCTCATCAGTACTCATGATGTTCATTAAGTCGCTGATCAGGGAGGGGCTGTCTGTAACACGCCATTCTGCATCCGTTTGCAGATAAATGTTATTACTTGTTATTTTCTGTCTGCAATGCAGTGGTCTTTTGAGTTGACCAAATATATTGGGATTTCATCAATAAATAACATGTAAAAAGGTGGTTGCTTAAAAAAATAAAATAAAATAAAAACTCCTATGAAGAACATATATTTTGTGTTTGTGTAATACATTTAACACATTTCTGATCATACCTATGAATATGGAAAGTGATGATGTGGAATGAGCTTTTACATAGGAGTGTGCTATCCTAATTATCAGTCAGGTTACTTTCCTTGTAATTTTCAAGGCTCCCTTCAATTATAAAGGTGTCCTATATGTTGTGCAGGGGAGCATTTCCTAAATAAAACTTCCTATGTTTTAATAGGATTTGATTCTGTTGGCACATAATAAATACAGTTGCAAGAAAAAGTATGTGAACCCTTTGGAATGATATGGATTTCTGCACAAATTGGTCATAAAATGAGATCTGATCTTCATCTAAGTCACAACAATAGACAATCACAGTCTGCTTAAACTAATAACACACAAAGAATTAAATGTTGCCATGTTTTTATTGAAAACACCATGTAAACATTCACAGAGCAGGTGGAAAAAGTATGTGAACCCTTGGATTTAATAACTGGTTGAACCTCCTTTGGCAGCAATAACTTCAACCAAACGTTTCTTGTAGTTGCAGATCAGACGTGCACAACGGTCAGGAGTAACTCTTGACCATTCCCCTTTACAGAACTGTTTCAGTTCAGCAATATTCTTGGGATGTCTGGTGTGAATCGCTTTCTTGCGGTAATGCCACAGCATCTTAATCGGGTTGAGGTCAGGACTCTAACTGGGCCACTCCAGAAGGCGTATTTTCTTCTGTTTAAGCCATTCTGTTGTTGATTTACTTCTATGCTTTGGGTCGTTGTCCTGTTGCAACAACCATCTTCTGTTAAGCTTCAGCTGGTGGACAGATGGCCTTAAGTTCTCCTGCAAAATGTCTTGATAAATTTGGGAATTCAGTTTGCCCTCGATGATAGCAATCCGTCCAGGCTCTGATGCAGCAAAGCAGCCCCAAACCATGATGCCCCCACCACCATACTTCACAGTTGGGATGAGGTTTTGATGTTGGTGTGCTGTGCCTCTTTTTCTCCACACATAGTGTTGTGTGTTTCTTCCAAACAAACCCACTTTGATTTCATCTGTCCACAGAATATTTTGCCTGTACTGCTGTGGAACATCCAGGTGCTCTTGTGCAAACTGTAAACGTGCAGCAATGATATTTTTTTTGGACAGCAGTGGCTTCCTCTGTGGTATCCTCCCATGAAATCCATTCTTGTGTAGTGTTTTATGTATCGTAGATTCGCTAACAGGGATGTTAGCATATGCCAGAGACTTTTGTAAGTCTTTAGCTGACACTCTAGGATTCTTCTTCACCTCATTGAGCAGTCTGCGCTGTGCTCTTGCAGTCATCTTTACAGGATGGCCACTCCTAGGGAGAGTAGCAGCAGTGCTGAACTTTCTCCATTTATAGACAATTTGTCTTACCGTGGACTGATGAACAGCAAGGCTTTTGAAGATACTTTTATAACCCTTTCCAGCTTTATGCAAGTCAACAATTGTTAATCGTAGGTCTTCTGAGAGCTCTTTTGTGCGAGGCATCATTCACATCAGGCAATGCTTCTTGTGAAAAGCAAACCCAGAACTGGTGTATGTTTTTTATAGGGCAGGGCAGCTGTAACCAACACCTCCAATCTCATCTCATTGATTGGACTCCAGTTGGCTGACACCTCACTCCAATTAGCTCTTGGAGATGTCATTAGTCTAGGGGTTCACATACTTTTTCCACCTGCACTGTGAATGTTTACATGGTGTGTTCAATAAAAACATGGTAACATTTAATTCTTTGTGTGTTATTAGTTTAAGCAGACTGTGATTGTCTATTGTTGTGACTTAGATGAAGATCAGATCACATTTTATGACCAATTTGTGCAGAAATCCATATCATTCCAAAGGGTTCACATACTTTTTCTTGCAACTGTACATGGCTCCACAACAGTGCAGATCACATCTGTGAGAAAGTGGCCCTATCTGCTGCCTATACAAACTGCTTTTATTTTATTTTTTACCTAATTTTGTACTTTTACACATGCATTAAACTTTTCCGGTATTGAGTTTCCGTCCTAGGGGCTCAGTACTGGAAAAAAACCAGATCAGTTTTATCCTAATGCATTCTGAATGGAGAGAAATCCGTTCAGTATGCATCATGATGTCTTCAGTTCAGTCACTGTGCGGTTTTAGGACTGAGAAAGTACCGCAGCATGCTGCGATATTTTCTCCATCCAAAATTCCGGAATGCTGGATCCGGTATTATTTTCCATTGAAATGCATTAATGCTGGATTAGCATGCAGGAGGCAAAGGAAGGTGAGAACAGCACTGCACTGGCTCACCTCCAAGGTTCCCCACCCTGCAGTAGAGGAACAGCCTGCTGGAGAAACGCTAGGTCCCACTGACTAAAATGGTATCTGGCAGGGGTCCGGCTTGTCACTGGCATTAGTGGCGAGATTCGGCTGGACAAATGCTGCTGCAATGGGCTCCAGCGTTGCTATGCCGCATATGATGAACTCTGGCAGGCTGATCCTCTACTGGATCAACCTGCCGGAACTGATTAGTCCTAGTTTGAAACTAGGCTAAAATGATCATCTTTCTAAGCTGCCTAATAAAAGGAATCAATTTTCACTATGCGGCCATCATTCCTGAATCATAGTTCTTTAATGCAGTAAAAAGTGTAAAAACCCAATTCACATCATTATTGTACAGTGCTTGTTTTCAGGGTCAGACCCAGACCCAATGTACAGTCATGTGCATGAGGCCTAAAACTGTCTAATCTAAGGGAGAAATGTATTGAGATGCTAATTTTTGCACTTTTTCTTGGAGTGTTTGGTTCAAAGTCATTTTTGGCGACAAATTTACATAATGTTACATGCCATTTGATAAGGCCTGTTTCACACCACTGTTATTATTTCCAGCAGGCAGTTCCGTCACAGAACAACCTGTAGGAGCTCTCTGCATCTGCCACTGCCAGATGTTAGCAGAATGCTTGCCAGTCCCATTGACTATAATGGGACCAGGAGGACATCCAGCCACGACCCGGCAAATATGCCGGGATTCGGGCGGACAAAAACCTCAGCAGTTTGTGCACCACCACGTGGTTGGAGTACACTTGCAGTACTTTTTTGCAACTTCTTTCTTATCTGTACACTGAAAACGTTTTATGCTCCCTGTATTCACTATTATAGAAATGTGTATTCACTGGAGATGTTTCAGGCTGTTAATTGCACAAAATATTTTCCTTTCAACATAAAGACTCAAAGAAAAAAAAAAAAAAAAAAAAAAAAAAAAAAAAGGAATAAGGTTGTTTCAGCAGGTTGTTGCTCCAGTCGAAGAGGCAGCGTAAGACGCTATGCCTGGCCGATATCAATATTGAGCTCTTGGGCCCCTGTTGCAGGACGAAGTTCGGAAGGGTTTTCTCCTAGGCCCGTTTAAATCCAGATGCTTCCACACAGTGTGGAACGTACTGGTGGATTGGGGAATCGCTCCTCCGGCCAACAAATTGTGCTATGAGCAATGGTGAATATAACACACGTGGTCTATTATATATCAAATCCACTATAATTAGGATATTTTGATATAAATGTTATATACCAACACCGCCAGGAACTACGACGCCGGGTTCAGCTTGTTTAAGCGGTTCGCTGACACCCACCCACAAGGGGAGGTGGACGAGGTCACCTTTATCATGGCCTTCATAGCCCATTGCCACACCCACCGCCACCTCTCTTTTAATACCATCAAGCTGTATTTGGCCGGCATCCAACACCACCGGATGGTCAGCGACCCTTCTGCCAGATCCATCTTTTCTAATCAGGCCATCAAAGCCACCCTCAGGGGCATCCAGAAGGTTAGCACGGCGGTCCAGGTGCGCAGGCAGCCGGTGTCAGGTGAGCTCTTCCGCAAGTTGTCCACAGCCCTAGACGGTCTTCCTTTTGGGCAACCAGCAAGCATCATCACCAAAGCAGCCATGTACCTCGGGTTCTATGGGTTCCTCAGGCCCGGGGAGTTCACCTGCAGCGCCATCTCCCGCACAACCCTGCTCAGGCGGCATCTCACTTCATCCTATCCATCCCATCCTCAAAGACCAGTCAGACCGGTCCTCCCACAGAGGTGGAATTTTTCCCTACGGCCACCTGCTGGTGTCCTATCAAGGTGCTCAAGGAGCTCCTGGCCTCCCTTCAATCTTCCGATCTAGATGACCCGTTGCTCCCGATCGACGGTAGGCCCCTGTCTTCAACCCTGTTCATCTCCAACATCCGTACCCTGGCCGCAGGGCTGGGTTTCAACCCTAGCACGATATCCGGGCACTCCTTCCGCATAGGGGCCGCATCCACAGCATCAAGTCACCAGGTACCGGCGCATGTCATCCGCAAGATGGGTCGTTGGCGGTCGTCCTGCTTCACAAGGTACATTCCGAATCCACGGGTGGAGATCTCCAGAGCCTTTTGTTCTTTGGCATTATAGTTCACACTATGCTTCAATAAATGCTTCACTCCCTGCTACGTACCAGTTCTCTTTTTGGCCACTATTCAGGCCGTACCTCGTCACTGGCGCCGGGCACACTCCAGCCAGTTAGGTTAGGACAGTCCGTAGGCATGCCTATTCTGTTCCTCGCTTAGCTCCTCCCACAAATGTTGAAGGCTGCGTGCAGCCTGTAATTGTGGGAGGAGCGTGCTCACCCTTTATAAACCCTCTCCTACAAGCAGGAGGGCGCCCATTGTAATAATTAAGGAATAGTGAATAAATGACATTCCTAATAATACAGTTTACAGCACAAAATCTGTTCCTTCCTGTAGCTTATTTCTCCTGCTCTTCTCCTGTACATTTCTCCACATTTTGATGAGTAACATGCCAGGTTAAATAAAGTCTTAGTGTTGATACGTTAACGCATACAGTGAAGTGCATGAGCTTGTGAAGATGTCAATGCAGTGACTCATATTTTACAGCATTATCCACAATTGTCATGACCATAGCCTAAGGCTTTGGGGTCAAAGTAATGTTACATGTGAAATTATCACGATTTTATTCAATCCTAAGCAAGTGTGAAGACTATGCCTAAGTCTCTGGCCTCACGCACACAAAGGTATTTTCTTTCAGTGTCCGTTCATTTTTTTTGCGGACTGTATGCAGAATCATTCATTTCAATGGGTCCGCAAAAAAAAAACGAGTTAGGCTACATGCACACGACCGTGCTGTTTTTTGCGGTCCGCAAACAGCGGATCCGTAAAAAACGGGAGCCGCCCGTGTGTCTTCCGCAATTTGCGGAACGGAACGGGCGGCCATTGATATAACTGCCTATTCTTGTCCGTTTTACGGACAAGAATAGGACATGTTATATATTTTTTTTTGCGGTGCCTTGGAACGGAGCCACGGATACGGACAGCAAACGGAGTGCTGTCCGCATCTTTTGCGGCTCCATTAAAATGAATGGGTCCGCACCCTAGCCGCCAAAGCGGCGGCTCGGATGCGGACCCAAACAACGGCCATATGCATGAGGCCTAACTCTGTGTGCATTCCGTTTCCGTATGTCCGTTCTGCAACAAAATAGAACATGTTTTATTATTGTCCGCATTACGGACAAGGCTAGGACTGTTCTATTAGGGGCCAGCAGTTCCGTAAAATACAGAATGCACACAGATGTCATTTGCGATTTTTGCGCAACCGTTTTTTGCAGGTGAAAAAATACATATGGTTGTGTGCATGAGCCCTCTGGGTAATAATTCAGGCCATTATCATTTACACACCTCTTATCTTAGTAAAGTATATGCTCAGCTATTACACAGTTTATTATGTATCTAAACTGAATGTTTAAGAGCAGAAAAGTGAAATTTGAAATGTACATAATGAATATAATACTCATGTCTCATGAATCAATTTGTGGATGTACTGATTTTTACACAACAAATTTTAGGTGAAGTAGCCTCCATATTCTCCTAGACTCTGGAAGGTAGTGCGTTTTTTCAGCAAACCGTGCCACCATTAGCATACTGCAAGGAGTTACCACTTCTGTCATAACTTATCTTCCGGGCCCTTCTGCTGAGGGTGTGACAGCACCTTCAGTCTCACACTTCAGGAAGGCCCACAAATTCTCAATTAGCTTTCAATTAGATGAGAAAAAGTGAAAGGTCTTTAATCAAATGGCTTTGAAACTTTTCTGGTCTACCAAGCAGTAAAATAATTGCACTCGTGTGATGGAACATTGCTGTGAAAATATATAATGGTCTTCTTGAATACTGACTATTTCTCATAACACTTTTTTCCGTCGTCTGTACAACTCAAGAGGTTGTAAAACGCATAATGTTGACAGGACCCAACACCATTATCACCTTGCTGCTAAAGCACTTTGTTTCTAGGACTGTTTCACACTTGTTTTTGTTGGTGTTTTTTTAGCAACCAAAATAGCTAAGCAAACACTAAAACACACAAAAAAATGAACTAAAGGGGTTAGCTGAGATTTTGATATTGATGACTTAGTTCGGCAGGGCTCAGACGCCAGGCTTAAGGTACTGCGGCCTCTTCCTAGGCCAGTGACATCACGTTCATTGGTCACGTGACCTAAGTGCAGCATTTAAGTGAATGGGGTTGAGCTGCAATACCAAGCACAGCCACTATACAATGGACGGCACTGTGCTTGGCAAGCTGCCAAGAGGCCACACCACTTACGCTACTTTCACACTTGCGTTAGCAGTGTCCAGCAGGCTGTTCCGGAAGGGGTGCAGCCAGAAGTTCGCTCTGGCCCCATTCACTATAATGGGGATGGACAAACATGCCGAAAGGCAGCAAGACAAAAGAACCCCTCTAAACATAAATATTAAAAAGTTATGGAGAGCAAAATATCTATTTTTTCCATATGTATTATTTTTTTAAACACAAGAAGACTATACAAATGTGATATTGCTATAATCATACAATATCCTTTTTACCACGTAGGGAACACCATAAAAAAGAAACCTATAAAACTGCTGGTTATTTAAAAACAAAACAAAAAAAAAACAACAGCTTCCCACTACATCATACGCAATATTAAATGGTGCCATAAAATAAAAAATAAAAAAATAAAATAAAAAAAAGTTAGAGCTCTAGGAAGGCAGGGATTAAAAAAAATTAATTAGCCACAAACTCCAATTTAAAAAGTCCCACTAGTCAGGATGAAGACCTGCTACAACGAGCAGCTCTGCGTGTGAAGAACCCAACTTGATTCACTGAGTGCTGTATAATGGGGATGCTGGTTGTTCCCCATGCAATAACAACTGATCATCAGATGACATGGAGAAGGGACAAAGAGACTTTTCTTTCAATTTATGACAGCTTTATAGAAAACTACTAGTCAGAAAATGGATTCAAGGTAACAGAAAATAATAAATCACTTATTTTGAAGTGGCTTTATATTAGACAGCTCTTTACAAATTGATATACTGCTCTGGACGAGTTTCAAACTACTTGAGGTGGGAGAGACTTGGCTCACACTTGCAGCTATAGCTAAGGCGCTACACCAGTAACAGCTTAATGGAGACTGGCAAAAGATAGTCACTGGTGAAAAAAAAAACTAAGATTCAAAAAGTTATGATATGAGATGTCCTAATGCTATGATATGTACTAAGGCTAGCTTGCACGGCCACCGCTAGCAATTATTTCTATGGGGCTGACGGAAATAGCTGAGCCAGTGCTCGGCTAATTTTGGCAGCCCAATAGAAATGAATGGAGGACAGCTGCCCATGAGCCTCATTGTCTGAGATGGAAAAACCCCTTTAATATCTCTAGACCCAGGATGCCCAACCTGCAGACATCCAGCTGTTGCAAAACTACAGCACCCAATATGACTGGACAGCGTACAGCTATCAGAGTACAGATGTATTGTAATGCATTGCAGAGGGGATCAGACCCTCAAAAGTCGAAGTCCTAGAGTTGAACAGAAATTGAACACTAACACCATGATCTGCATTATAGTCCCCATATTGGAATGCTACTTACCGTATAGCTGTCAGTCACCTATTTTAGCTAAAAAACACTTTTATTCAATATGTTAATTGGCTGTGAAGGTGCCCAGGGGCGGCGTTCAAGCGGCCGGTGCCAAGGTCCCTTGTCGCTTTTCATATGAAACCCCTCCCCTTTCACCCCTCTGGCCCTCCCTAGGTTCTTCAGAAATCCAGCGCCGTTCACAAGATTTGCCGCGCCTGCGCACTTCATTCCCCATTATGGGCAGAGGCACAAGAGCATTTAATGTGCATGTGCCGGAATGGGGAATGAAGTGCGAAGGCGCGGAGAATCTTGTGAACAGCGCTGGATTTCTAAAGAACATAGGGAGGGCCAGAGGGGTGAAAGGGGAGGGGTTTCATATGAAAAGCAAGGAGGGGCCTGGGAAGCGGCCGCTTGAACCCCGCCCCTAGGCACCTTCAGAGCTAATTAACATATTTAATAAAAGTGTTTTTTAGCAAAAATAAGCGGCGGACAGCTATACGGTAAGTAGCATTCCAATATAGGGACTATAATGCAGATCCTGGTGTTAGTGTTCAATAATGGTCAGTTTAGGTGAAAGACTCCCTTTAAAAGCAGAGAAATTGAAATTTGGAAAATTGCTATTTCTGTTTTTTTACATTTTTGGTAAATTTGAGATTTTTTCATAAAGGTGAATATATTGACTCAACTTTATGACTATCATGAAGTATAATGTGTCCCGAGATAACAATCTCAGAATGGCTTGGATAAATAAAATAAAAAAGTGCTCCAAAGCTATTACCACATAAAGTGACATGTCAGATTTGCATAAAATGGCCTGGGCAGAAGAGCGAAAACTGGCCCGGGGTAGAAGGGGTTAATAGAGTCTTATGGGTACAAAATGGTAACATCCCTGTTGTGATTATTACGAATGACAACAGTGTATCATCGTAGCAGATATATGGAGACAAGCACATGAGAACTGTGTAATCACTGATGTGTGGTGTGTGCCTAAGCTGAATAATCACGGACAAGCAACAGCTGCAAAGTGAAAAGTAAGCGACGAGCAATTGTCAAAAAGATCCATTACACGTCGAATGCTACAGAAGCAGCTGGAAGGCGCCACAATGGAATTAGAGTTGTTTCATCAGTTTTAACACCTTTCATTACAGAGAAATGAATAATAATATGGGTAATGACAGAACAAGAGTTTTTTATTCCTTGAAGAAAATAATCCTGAACATCTGTAGGAATGCATACAGAGGCAAACAGCTGATGAGGCAATTTGACTCATGTGAGGTCTACACAGAGCACCGTCCACCTTTTAATACCATGTCTTTAAAGGACATCTGTTAGCAGATTTGTACCTATGAAACTGGCAGACCCGTTATAGGTGCACTTGGCAGCTGAAGGCATCTGTGTTGGTCCCATGTTCATATGTGCCCACACTTCTGAGAAAATATATGCATTTGAGCCTCTAGGAGCAATGGGGGTGTTGCCGGTACACCAAGAGGCTCAGCTCTCTCTGCACTTTGATTGACAGGGCCAGGCAATGAAAAAAGTCATCCTGATTGCCAAAAAGAAGTACCTATTAAATAACATATTGTGCATTTCCATTATAGCAATATAATACCTGCACATCTCAAACTGGTCACCAGAAATGAAGCCTATATTGTTTGCATTGCTGGGACTATCCTTGTACTGTTCGTTCTTTACCTGCATGTACTGTAAGCTACAGGCAAATACTAGTATGCAGGATAATACAGCAGAGACAGCAAAAACTGGAGCAAATACGTATGCAATGATAAAAGGAACAATAAAGAAAAAAGCATTCCCTATTAGAAAACACTATTTATTGGAAACTTACAAATATAGAATAATATCCACTAAAAGAAAACAAGACATAACTGGAAAAGCAAAATCATTGACACAAAATGAAAAGTAAATGCCATTCCTTATAATAAAGTGGTTGTGCTAGAGTCTCATCAAGTAGTAAATAATGTCCCTTGGGTAGAATGCTGCACGTTGCTGCGACACTGAGCATGAGCAAGGAAATACACATTTCATTCTTTTTTTGTCAGGAATGGCAAATTTGGCATTACTTACTGAATTCATAAGAAAATGATTACTTATGGTTTCTGTAACAGAGAACTGATTCAGTTGTAAGAGATTCAGTTGAGATTTATTGACTTTTATACACATAACAGGGAGTTTAGCTACAAAGACTATAATGGTATATTGCAAGGCTATGTCATCACCATCTTCCAATCAACAAACCCGGATGGGACTACAGCTCCTCGTTTGATAAAGAGCAATGTTCCAGATGAGGTGGTGGGTCTGGTACTGCAGGGCTTGCAAAGCTGCTTCCTATGTACGCCAACATAATATCAGGTACGGCTTATGATCAGTATACTGTGTAATACACCAATGTAGCATTGGTGCTTAAAGGGGTTTTCCAGGAGGAGAATATTGATGACCTATCTTATCCAATATCTGATTGTTGGGGGTCGGACACCTGGCACAGTCATTTCTATTACAGGGACATTATTTTTGGGGACACTATACACAACACAACATAGGGCGTTATTACTGGGGGTAGTCTAGGGGGCATTATAATTGATGTAGACACTATAGGGACATTTGGGGTCATTTATTTAACTGGTGTAAAGTATAACTGGCTGAATCAGATTCCACTTTTCATTTTTGACAGCTCCTTTGGAAAATAAAAGGTGGAATTTGATTGGTTGCTATGGGCAACTAAGGCAGTTCTACTTTACAGCAGTTTCATAAATGACCTCAAATATGTCTACTGGGGTCACTATTATTTCAGCAGTATAGTACTCGGGGCATTGGGGAGCACAGTGGGCACAGCTTTGGGAGTGGCAGCAGAATGACAGTTGGGAAACCATGATGGGGTTTGATGGAAAAATTGAGAAATCTAACATGTCTGTGTACCAAACTCTGTAGAGGCAAGATGCGGCTGAAAGAATTAGTCATGGCAGTCTGGGTCAATCGGAGGAGAAGAGGAAAGGCAATGTCTGACCGGAGAGGTCTTTGGATGTAAGAGGTATGTAGTGCTGTATTCTGCTATATGTAGAGCTGGCTCACTACTGTGACCTGCATCTCATCTTCTCTTTATTATATGCATTTTAAATTTGGTGACTAAAAATTTAATTTGGCAACTACATTTTTCGGTTTAGGAACTGAGAGTCCTGTGAAATGTAGGAACATACACAGTCTGCAGTCTTGCTCTTTTAGATGGCTATGTAAATCCTCGGTGACTGCAAATATTCTTAGAATTTACAATAGGGAGTAAATGATCCAATATGTAAAGCAGACAAAGCCCCGGGTAACTGTATAAGGCTGTATTACCCATGCCGTCTGAGACGCATAAGGACATGAATATAGATTTATTCTTCACTATGTCTGTACTGGCTGATCTCTGGAAATAGTAAGCACATAGTAAGTACAACTAAATGGTGTGAATACAGATTAGCCATGACAAACTAAAAGCGTAAAAAGTGCTCATATGCATAAACCCTTATTGTTAAAAACTCATGGTGCTAAGCCTTTCTAAGCTGAGATCCAAACACGAGTGTGACATTATTCCTAGATTCTTCCACTGTCAGTATTCTTTAAAAGATGTGAATCCCGAACAAATATACTGCATACTTGCATAGATACTGAGATTCATGCACATGAGCAGGTACAAAATGGTGCACAGTATTTATGACCAATTTGTTCCATGTGAGCTTTCATTTCATTAATCAAGTTTTCCTCTTGATGCCCTGAAATCAGTGTTCCTAGGGGTGAAATATGGTATCAAAGCTGCTTTTTTTTAATGTAGGATCTTCACAAACAAATAACTATGTATATTACTGTATTTTGGTGAGCTAGCACACACAGCCCTTTTGAAATGCATGAACATCGTATTAGGGACTGTGTAATAAGGGACTGTGTATGAGGCCTATTCGTTGGCTTACACACTAAAATGTTGTGAATTACAGTACTGATCCCAACCATCTGCTAATAAAATAGTCACTATATATGAATGACCTAAACAATTTCAATAAATGATAATCATTATAACTGAAGTTAAGTGAGTATTCCCATCTTATAAAGTGATGACGTATAGCTAGAATATGCCGTTACTGTAGGATTACTGAAAGACCAACCTCTGATCCTGAAAATAAAGGGACCATACCACTGCTGTAGCGTCACATGCACAGAGCACCACGATCGACCACTGACCAGGGAATTGCAGCACAGCCTCATTTAGTGAATGATGCTGGTTTTGGGTTGCCAGCTTTTACAACAACAAAATAACAGCCAAGTTAAGCCATACCCCAAAGGGGTGTGGTTGTGGGGGCATGGGATTAAGTCACTATCATACTGTGGCTCCCAATAATATTAATGACCCCATTAGTACCGTACAGAATACTGTCCACATTAGTGCCCCCAGTAATATTAATGCCCCCAGTAAGAGTAATGGTTCCAATAGTGCCCCCAGTAAGAGCAATGCCCCCAAGGAAGAATAATGCCTCCATTAGTATCCCCCGCAAGAATAATTCCCCTAATTATTGCCCCTAGTTAGAATAATAACCCCAATAGAGCCCCCAATTAGAAAAATGCCACATTAGTGCCCCCAGTTAGAATAAGACCCCCCTCTCTGCTTCTGGGGAAAAAAAAACAAAAAAAAAAACAACACTCCATTTGCTTGCATCGATATGAACGCCCCTGCTGACTGGAAGCTCGGGACAGGACCTGTGCTCCAGCATGATGACGTCTCACAGGTCCTGTCCTGCACATCCAGTCAACAGTGCGAGCAAATGGAGGACGTGTTGTTTGGGGGGGGGGTAAAGGCTGCATTAATGAGCACTCGGCAATGGAAGCGCTTATTAGTAGCAGTCCTTGCAAAAAAATACCAGCAATTTTTGCTGGTTGCAGTTCCCTAAATAACTGGGGGCTAAGAGCTAAAAAAAAAAAACGTAGAAGAAGATTAAGCTCTAAATCAAAACCTTGGCCCCTTCATTCTTAAGATGGGTTGTGTCCCAGTTGGGAAAACCCCTTTTAATCTGACATGTTAAGAATTTGGGTCATTGAAAGGCCCTATACTGAATACTGTACACAACAGTCTACTTCATCATGGGAATGACTCCTATTGTCAGGTTATGAACAATTTTTATAAAATGTCCTGCAATATACTGTAGAAAGATCGATGCATGTAAACACTCTACATAGTCCTTTGCAATAATCATTTCACAAGTTAAATTTTTACACAATCATTGCGTGCAAACCATATTGTGGTAGATTGATCAAAACTGGTGTAAAAGGAAAATTGGCTCAGTTGCCCATAGCAACCAATCAGATTCCACCTTTGATTTTCCAAAGGGGCTCAGAAAAATGAAAGCTGGAATCTGATTGGGTGCTATTGGGCAACTTAGCCAGTTTTCCTTTACACCAGTTTTGATAAATCTCCCCCATAGCGTGTAAATTGCTCACAACCAACCAGCTGCCCACTGCTACTGGAAGCCTTGCCCCCAAACTTTAGAAATGGTTCTAGACGGACATGTGCCTCTTGTGCCCTGCACCGCCGCTGCTGCTGGCGATATAGTTTGACATTTTCTGTGTATTGCAGATGATGTTAAGTATTAACCGCAATGCTGCATTACACAAGACATGTCCCCACTTTGCCTCTCAAGGAATAAAGAGCAGAGCACGTCCAGATCCTCAAATCAATAGCAATGGATTATTTTATTTATTTATTTTATAAGTGTCCCAGACAGAGTCGACCGTAATTATTGTGCTAGACAGAGTAATCATCACATTTATTAACACTCTGCCGATTGTTATAAGAGGCAATAGAATGTGATACCCAAGGGTCACATCCAGCACAGAACTGCGCAGAAGTGGCACAACGTAGCTTTGCCGCTGGAAGAAACTAATTACATGCATACCAGGGAATGCAGCTAGACAAATGCAATGTATGTATGACTATGCTGCTCCTAAACTCGTAGCATGAGGGGCTCCGATATGTTCCTGACTGGAAGACATTGGCTTTTAACATCGGCCTGAGGAATTAGCTAGTAGTGTCAGTTGCGTATCATTTTGGTGCATTTTTTTTGCAGTGTTTTGTGTATGTATATATTTTTTTATCTGTACAATGTATCATTTTGTATAAGATGTCCTTGTGGTGAATGCGGTCCGCCCCGGCATCCTCCATTGTACGCATTTTTTGCTGGGGATCGCCGTTCTGTGGACCGCATGCGGAGGAATTGCTCCCCCCGGTTATAGACACGCTAAAGTGTCTGGGTTTGAAGCATTTCCACCTTTTTAGGCCACTTTTTTTCAGTGAGTTGTTGTCCTTATGTGTATGGAATGTGCCACTTTATTTTGTTGGTAACATTCTTTTGCACCTGGCAGCTTCTGTGTCACATGGTCTGTTGTGGGTGCGGCTTCTGTGTCACATGGTCTGTTGTGGGTGCGACTCACAGCTTTATCCTACCTCACAGTGCATTGGTGATACCACTATGGAGGCACGTGAGAGTCTGGCTGTGAGTTGGTCTCTAGCATTGTTCAGACCCTGTTCACACACCACGGGCAGTTGAGTGGTAGGACCCTTGCCATGCTGAGACACCGTGACGTGGTGCATGAGGGGCTCCGATACGTCCCTGACTGGAAGATAATGGCAAAGTTTTCAGTTTTTAACATTGGTCTGAGGAATTGGCTAGTATTGTCAGTTGTGTATCATTTTGACACATTTTTTGCTGTGTTTTGTACATGTATATTTTTTCATCTGCACAATGTATCATTTTGTATAAGATGTCCTTGTGGTGCATGTGGTCCGCCCCGGCATCCTCCATTGTACGCATTTTTTACTGGCGATTGCCGTTATCTGCGGACCGCATGCGGAGGAATTGCTCCCCCGGTTATAGACGCGCTACAGTGTCTGGGTTTGGAGTTTTTTTCCCCCCTCTCTTTCATATATATCCGGTAATCGGGCTCAGTCTCCTTCCGGTCTGGTGCAGAAAACATCTGGCACTGCGTGCAGTTTTTTTCTGTCTGGCACTATCAATCTATAGAGGCTGGAGCTGTGCACTAAAACGCACATGCACTTCTGTGCAAAAGATTTAGGCAGGTGTGGAAATAATGCTGCAAAGTATGAAGGCTTTCAAAAAAAGAAGTGCTAAAAGTTTATATATTATCTAATAACAGAATGTAAAGTGAATGAAGGTAAGAGAAATCCAAGTCAAATCAATATTTGGTGTGACCACCCTGTGCAGGGTTGCCAACCAGAATTTTTCTTTTTTCTGGACAACTTATCCCAAAATCCCGGACAGACAATATTTTTTAATGGACAGTTTGGAAAACCATAACTAAATTATAAAGATTGTAAGTAATCCATATCTATAGCTCCATATATTGACAAGAGCTCATTGTCAGCATTTACTGTGAGATGTACAATGATGATAATTACCACCAAAATAATCTAGTCAAATACTGCCAGTCTAAAAAAAAAAGAAGAAAAAAAATCAGACACATCAATTTTTTTCATGGACACAAGAAAAGTCATCCATTTTTATGGACTGTCCAGAAATTTCTGGACGGTTGGCAACCCTGACCCTGTGCCTTAAAACAGCATCAATTCTGGGACTGTATTTCAGCAAATGGAGTTGGGGATTTGCTGAGGATTAATGGTGTCCTCAATGCTGAGAAATACAGGCAGATACTTATCCATCATGCAACACCATCAAGAAGGGGTCTGATTTATTGTACAGCAGAACAACGACTACAAACATACAGCCAATCGCAGCACTATGTCTTACAATAGAAATGCGCTTCGTCTTAAAAATAAGGAACATGCTTGTTTCTACATGAATATACAGTATGCTTAAAGGGCATATCAGCCAACAGGATCTACCCTATTAAACCAGCTACAAAGCCTAGTAGGGCTGACTCTGCTCATTAAAAACATATCTTTCTTCCCCAGATCCCATTGTTGCATTTAGGAGGGAAAAAAAGGGTTCTAAAAATTATGCAAATTACGGATTACGTGCACTGAGGGCAGGCCCTAGCAACGGTGTGCACCTTAGCTCCTCCGCTCTGCTTCCCTTAACACGCCCCTCTCCATTTAATAGACACGGTCAGGCATCTAAGTGCAGGGGAGGGCAGCAAGGGTAGCAGAGCGGAGGAATTAGGGGGGACAAGAGTTGTTAGGGCCTTTCCTCAGTGCACTTAAACCCTAATTTCCACATTTTTTAAATGCTTAATCAGCAGGGTCAGTCCTATCAGCCATGGTGGCTGGCATCCCTGCCCATCAGCTGGTTGAAGAGAAGGCCACACCGTGCCAGCGCAGCCTTTTCTTTAGGTTCAGAGGTTTTCCCATGACTGTAAAAAAAATGAAAATTAGACATCCTATAGTACAAGAGAATCAAACAAAGCCAGAACCAGCCCTGTACCTCACAGAGATCTCCACATTCATTGCTCTGCTAGGTTTATATCAAGCTGGCAGCTCAATGGGCGTGTCTTTTCTGCTGCAGCTCAGGGGGCGTGTCTATTGTGCTACAGCTCACTCCCTATCACAGCTCAGGAGGCAGTTGAAGGATGAAACTGAGTATGTGCGGCCATGTCAGTGAGCCGGACAAGGAAATAATAATAAAAAATAAAAAATAAACAGCAGGTGGTGATATAGAGATACATTTTATTGAATAGCTTAGTGGCTATGGTAAAAAATGTTATTACATGAATTACAAAAGTATTGAGATCCACGTGCTGATTTGAAAACTGGGACAACCCCTTTTAAGGGGTTTTCCAGGATGTCATCAATATTAAAATCCTATCTGGTCAGAAGGGTTTGATACCCGGCATCCCTGCCGATCAGCTGGTTGAATAGAAGGCCGCACCATGCCATTGCATCCTTCCCTTCAGGTCCAGGTTCCCTTCCCTTTAAGTTATCCAGTGCTGAAATCAGGGCCTTTCTTTCCTATATAAAATTGTAATTCAAATCTGTGGAAGTGAACAGTATGAGTACTCACTGGTATTTCTCCATGTGCACTTATTCAATCAGTATCACTCATTGCCATATGCTACTTGCTTCTATCTATAACACAACCATTTCCTATGGTACTGAGGAAGCTTAATCTATAAGTACAATAAACAGACACCACACAATCACAGCACTGTGAAGGTAGGTACATAAGGTACATAAGACTAGTAATGATATGTGCATTTTCCTTTTCTGCGTCAGGGCAACCATTGCAGATTCCATCAAAAGAACCAGACAAAATAACACAGGATGCTGTGCTATTTTTTTCTGAAAAAAGTGTTGTTTCTAAGACAGACCCCATTTTAGTCAATGGCGTCCAATAGCTCAGTAATTTTACATGATTTTACGGAAATGCCACTTCTTTTATTTTTGCTGCTCCTATAAAAGAGCAAAACTTGGCTGTGGGTTATTATAACATTATAGTATATTATGTATGAGCGGTATGATATACCATATTTTTTGCTTTATAAGACGCACTTTTTTCCCCCCAAAAGTGGGAAGCGCACACTAGCATGCATTAGGTGCCAGGAACGTGGAGTGAAGCGCTGCAAGCTCTTCCGGTACTCGCCCTCCCTGCTCTTCCTCCCTGGGGCCCCATACAACATCAGGACGTAGTGCACCCACTATGACCCGACATTGCACACAGTCAGATGACAGTGCAGCGTGACTGCTGCCGGAGATTGAGAGGAGCCACGGCGCAGGAGAGGGAAGAGGAGTTTTTATTTTTATTTTATTCTGATCTGAGATCTTATGGTTCTGGCAAGGAACTCTGGTGGATCTGACGTTGAGGACTGATCGGAGGTCTGAAATAAAGGGCTGATATAAGCGCTGATGAGGTCTGACATTGAGGGCTGATGGGATTTTGACATGGAGGGTTGATATAGGGGTCTGATGTGATGTCCTGATATTTATAGGAGTCTCATCTGAGGATCTGATATGAGGTCTGATAAAAAAATCTTTCTTATTTTCCTCCTCTAAAACCTGGGGTACCTCAGAAAAGAAAAAAACAGCACAGCATTGTTTGCACCTGGCAGCTTCTGTGTCACATGGTCTGTTGTGGGTGCGGCTTCTGTGTCACATGGTCTGTTGTGGGTGCGACTCACAGCTTTATCCTACCTCACAGTGCATTGGTGATACCACTATGGAGGCACGTGAGAGTCTGGCTGTGAGTTGGTCTCTAGCATTGTTCAGACCCTGTTCACACACCACGGGCAGTTGAGTGGTAGGACCCTTGCCATGCTGAGACACCGTGACGTGGTGCATGAGGGGCTCCGATACGTCCCTGACTGGAAGATAATGGCAAAGTTTTCAGTTTTTATCATTTTGACACATTTTTACATGTCCAGCAAATTTCTCCACTATCCTCCTGGTCACTATTACAAAGACTGAATAAGCAGATGCATTACAAATAAAGTTAATAAAATAATACACTGCTATTTTCCACTTACACGCGCTATAAGTTTTTATTACAGTCCTAAAGTAGAGTCAGCACTGACTTCGGCTATGAAATGAATGATGCTTCCCTCCTACGTTTCATTGCCCATTGTGACACATTGTAATTTTTTTTTCCCTGCACACGTATGTCGCTTTATTTACTACACAAAATCTCCTATACAAACATGTCACATTATTTTTACTAAAGGTCATCAGATCTGGGAATATGCATAATAAAGCCACGATCAGGAGGCAGACGCTTTATGTTCATGATGACAGTAAATAATATGGTAACCTTCTACCTAATAGGGAACAACAGATTGCTTTCAACTGTACATCAAAGATATGAGATCAGATTATAAAACTGTGATGTAAAACAGAGTCAATCATTCCTCCATATTACAGGAACTCATAACTTTACACTGACATCACTTAACAAGTGACCACCTTGTGCAAGCCTTCACAGATGTCGGGACACCACGAAAACAACTGCCATATGTGACTGAGCAAATGTTAATCATGAAAAGAGTGTTGACAATGCAGTAATCCCCATTTTACAAGTAGAAGCAACAGATTTTAAGATGTGTGATCAAAACTTATTACAACAATAACTGCTTCCAGACCGTCGTTTACATCTTCGACTGTAAAGCTGGAAAACAGATTGCCACAAAAGGCTATCTACACTTTTGTGGGTAATTATTTTTATTACTGCACTGTACTAATTTTGAGCAAAAAATTATTATTTTTTTTCAATTGGTCTTTATGAAAAATACGTCCATAGCTGAGATGCTTAAGAAGCAGCCTCTGGATTTTCGCTCTATTCCGTCATCTGGGGAGCTGAGGGACTCCTTATCTCTGCTCTCTGGCATTATATACACTCATTATACCTCTGTTCTTATCCTGCTAAGGCCTCATGCACACAACCGTTTTTTTTAAAGGGCCGCAAAAACGTGGTCCGTAGGTCCATGATCCGCGACCGTCAAGTTTGGCTGGTTTTATTTTCTGAAAGTAGACCCCCATCACATTCTCAAAAAATCTAAGTCAAGTTTGCCATTGAAATGATAGGAAAAAACGGACACGGATCACGGACGCGGATGACAATCTTGTGTGCATTCGTGTTTTTTCACGGACCCATTGACTTGAATGGGTCAGTAAACCGTTGGCCGTGAAAAAAATAGGACAGGTCCTATTTTTATTCACGGCCAGGAAAAACGGATCACGGATGCGGCTGCCAAACGGTGCATTTTCTAATTTTTCCACGGACCCATTGAAAGTCAATGGGTCCGTGAAAAAAAACTGAAAACGACACAACGGCCACGGATGCACACAACGGTCGTGTGCATGAGGCCTTATAAGAATATGGCTTAAATAAGTGTCTATGTCCTGTAATTTAGAGATCAGGTTTATTAGTTAAGACACAAAGTGAAAGTACCAGTCACACAGTCAGAATAACAGTTAACCCTTTGTGACAGAACAGTTCAATATTTTTAATTAAGGCCAATTGAAAATATGATTTTTTGCCAAAATGAATGAAAATTGCCTCAGAATGTGTACATAGCCTTTAAAGGGTTATCCCTTTTTTTATTTTTATTAATTTGTTTATATAATAAGAAATCATACAATTTTCTAATATACACGTATTTAAAATTCTGCATACATACCTTTCATATATTAGCAGTCAACCCCTATATGCATATTATAGTCCATGTATCAGTCCTATGTAATACATCCATTGCCTAATGGAAACTTGGCATCAGTACGCTGTGTTACATGATATACATGTAATGGGTCAGTACACAGGACATATTCATGTGATAAGTACCGGTAATCATGATGGAATCATGATTTTATTGAGGTTATTACAGTAACTACATCACTGTGTGGCTGTCATGTTGTTAAAGCCTAGTGTAAAAAAATAAAATAAAATAAAAACTGCACACAGAGATTATGAAAGTGTCTCTAAGTACAAAGAGTGACATTTTGAGAATGTCATGGGGGTCTACTTTCAGAAAATAAAACCAGCCAAAGACATCAGATGTGTATCAGCCAAATCGACCGATCCTGGTAAGTTCAGCCAACCATGTAATGTGTATGGTGGCCAGAAGCGGACTGGGTATTTAAAGTTGCCCTGGGATTTTTTTTGAAGTGGCCCGAAGTTGTAGGCGAGTCCAAATTGACAGACGGCGTAGGAAGGGCCAACACAACCACAAGTAGGCAGGGACAACAGAAGTAGGCAGGAGACAGTTATACCATAGTGCAGCACAAAATACTGATCTAGCACCATACTGAAAACTGTGCAACATGGTATCAGTTGAATTCAGGAGGGCACCTGCAGCTGCTGGCCAATGTATAATTACCTGATGCTCCTAGCATTAATTAATGCTGAGAACATCTGATCATTATGAACCTGAGCTCGGGCAGTTCCATGTGTATAGGCCCCACGGGAAATTTCCCTGTAGGGTATATGGCCAGTCCGCCCCCAATGGTGGTCTCCTGACTCTCCCTCAACAGCTGAAGCCAGGAGAGATAAGGGATCAGGCACACTGAATCTCAACTGCCTCTTCTATTTATTCACTACATATGCATGTTTAGCCGAATCTATCATATGTATACTTTGGAGGATGGGAGATATCGTTATCAGCCGGACATTTATTCAACCAACAACTACCAAGGGGTTCAGGGATTGCAGTTACACCTTTATACTTTCAGTTTACCCTCACTACTATGGAATCATTATTTACTATGCTTGTACTAGCAAATTATGCTTTTCCTTTATCACTGTATTTATTATATCCCTCTTATCAGACGTCAGTGATTTAATTACTGTGACATTACTCTTGTATTTTGATGCTGTGTTTATTAGCTTTGTGTTGTAGCATCACTAGGGTCCTTGACATTTAGCTGTAACATCACTATTCTGTGATACCATGTTGCACATTATTCCTGTACTGTGACATCACTGTTTTCTGTATGTTCAATATACTATCCATGTACTGCGATACTATTTTTATCCCGCTGCAGATAGGTTTAATATCTATGACATCATTGCACACGTCATTCGCATATTTTGAGATCACTGAGGGACATTTATCAAGACTGGAGTACCCATACGTCAGTCTTGATCTCCCTGCATTGACGTGAGGTGCACCTAATTTATTAAAAAGGGCAGATGACTCTTAATAAATTGGGCATATCTCTGCCCTGCCGTGTGCCAGATACTGAAGTTAAGGCCTGGCGTAAAGGTCACCTATAACTTCCACCACTTTCTGGTGAACGTTATAGTAAATTCGGTGGGCGGCGTGAAGACCTGCCTCCTCCCACTAAGACCCACCCCATTTCTCTGCACTTCGGGAAAACTGTCGAGAAGCTTCAAAAGTCGCAAATTATGATGCATGCATTGTATGCAATTCGCCATATTTAGCGGCTTTTTTGTTTACATAGCAATAGTTGCATAAAACCATTAGGAAATGTCCCCCACTGTGTACAATATCACCGCCCTATGACTTCCGAGTTTTTATTATGATATCACTAATGTTTTGTGCACTCTTTGTACACTGCCTGTCAAAAAAAAATTATCACGCACTATTTCATTGGACCGCCTTTAGCTTTGATTACGGCACACATTCGCTATGGCATTGTTTCGATAAGCTTCTGCAATGTCACAAGATTTATTTCCATCCAGTGTTGCATACATTTTTTACCAAGATCTTGCATTGATGATGGTAGAGTCTGACTGCTGCGCAAAGCCTTCTCCAGCACATCCCAAAGATTCTCAACGGGGTTAAGGTCTGGACTCTGTGGTGGCCAATCCATGTGTGACAATGATGTCTCATGCTCCCTGAACCACTCTTTCCCAATTTGAGCCAAATGAATCCTGGCATTGTCATTTTGGAATATGCCCGTGCCAACAGGGAAGAAAAAAATCCATTGATGGAATAACCTGGTCATTCAGTATGTTAAGGTAGTCAGCTGACCTCATTCTTGGAGCACATACTGTTGCTGAACCTAGACCTGACCAACTGCAGCAACCCCAGATCATAGCACTGCCCCCACAGGCTTGTACAGTAGGCACTAGGCATGATGGGTGCATCACTTCATCTGCCTCTCTTCTTACCCTGATGCGCCCATTACTCTG
The DNA here is from genome assembly GCF_014858855.1 of Bufo gargarizans. NCBI lineage: Eukaryota > Metazoa > Chordata > Amphibia > Anura > Bufonidae > Bufo > Bufo gargarizans. Next base: position 211,653,302 of record NC_058082.1, on the reverse strand, counting down.
GAACAGGGTAAATCTGTACTCATCAGACCACATGACCTTCTTCCATTGCTCCAGAGTCCAATCTTTATGCTACCTAGCAAACTGACGCCTTTTTTTCTGGTTTGCCTCACTGATTAGGGTTTTTCTTACGGCTACACAGCTGTTCAGTCCCAATCCCTTGAGTTCAGTTCGAATTGTGAGTGTGGAAATACTCTTACTTTCACTATTAAACATAGCCCTGAATTCTACTGTTTTTCTTTGATTTGATTTCACCAAACGTTTAAGTGATCGCCGATCACCATCATTCAGGATTTTTTTCCCGCCACATTCTTAACCGAATTTTAGTAGTTTCTTCAATCTCCTTAGATGTTTTCTCTGCTTGATACATGCCAATGATTTGACCCTTCTCAAACAGACGAACATCTTTTTCACTACCACGAGATGCGTCTTTCGAAATGGGTGTTTAAGAAATGAGAAGCAACTCATTGCACCAGTTGGGGTTAAATAACTTGTTGACAGCTGAAAGATAATCACCCATGCAGTAATTATCCAATAGGAGGCTCATAACTATTTCCTTAGTTAAATCCAGGTGGCGACTTTTTTTTTGGACAGGCAGTGTATAATGATACACTGTGATGATCACTACATCAATCAACCTTTCACTGTGAGATCATTGAGATTATTATTCTTTAGATTAATCTTCAATAAACCTTTACAAAGATTTCATAGTACTTATTTGATCTACTGTATGCATTGTGACATCATTGTATGTTTTATGAGACTGCTTTGTGCATCATCCAGGCATTCTGTACACTCTACCCATGATAATTATACTGTGAACTAACTAAGGGCTCTTTCACACTTGCGTTGTTCTTTTCCGGCAGAGTTCCGTCGTCGGGGCTCTATGCCGGAAGAATCCTGATCAGGATTATCCCCATGCATTCTGAATGGAGAGAAATCCGTTCAGGATGCATCAGGATGTCTTCAGTTCCGGACTGGAACGTTTTTTGGCCGGAGAAAATACTGCAGCATGCTGCGCTTTTTGCTCCGGTCAAAAATCCTGAACACTTGCCGCAAGGCCGGATCCGGAATTAATGCCCATTGAAAGGCATTAAGCCGGATCTGGCCTTAAGCCAAACGTTGTTTCGGCGCATTACCGGATCAGACATTTAGCTTTTTCTCAATGGTTACCATGGCTGCCGGGACGCTAATGTCCTGTTTGCCATGGCAAAGTGTAGTGGGAAGCGGGGGAGCAGTATACTTACCGTCCGTGCGGCTCCCGGGGCGCTCTAAAGTGACGTCAGTGCGTCCCACGCGCATGGATGACGTGATCGCATGGATCACATCATCCATGCGCATGGGGCGCTCTAACGTCATTCTGGAGCGCCCCGGGAGCCGCACGGACGGTAAGTATACTGCTCCCCCGCTCCCCACTACTACTATGGCAACCAGGACTTTAATAGCGTCCTGGCTGCCATAGTAACACTGAACGCATTTTGAAGACTGATCCGTCTTCAAATGCTTTCAGTTCACTTGCGTTTTTCCGGATCCAGCGTGTAATTCCGGCAAATGGAGTACACGACGGATCCGGACAACGCAAGTGTGAAAGAGCTCAAAGGGTACTTTCACACTTGTGTTATAGGATTCCGGCAGGCAGTTCTGTTGCCGAGAACTGCCTGCTGGATCCATAAATCTGTATGCAAACGGATAGAATTTGTTTCCGGATCCGTCTAACAAATGCATTGAAATACCGGATCCCTCTCTCCGGTGTCATCTGGAAAAACGGATCAGGTATTTATCTATTTCACAGATTTAAAGATCTGCGCATAAGCAGACCAGGAAACCGTATGTGGTTGTCCGGAACACTTGCTACCGGATCCGGCATTAATACATTTCAATGGAAATTAATGCAAGTGTTCCGGAATTTAGGCCGAAGAAAATACCGCAGTATGCAGCGGTATTTTCTCTGGCCAAATACCGTAAGAGGGACTGAACTGAAGACATCCTGATGCATACTGAACGGATTGCTTTCCATTCAGAATGCATTAGGATAAAACTGATCAGTTTTTTTTCTGGTATTGAGCCCCTGTGATGGAACTTAATACCAGAAAACTTTACCGCAAGTGTGAAAGTACCCTAAGCTCAATAACTCTTTCCCCTAACTCCTCAGTGTTTTTTCTCAATGTATCTATGCACTGTGACATCACTGTGACTAGATTAGTCCTGTATTGCTACTTCATTTTGGTCATTATTATCTTCATTTATCCCTGTTTAAAATTATTACTGTATTTATTATACCTATACTGTCAAATCATTAGGGGGCGGATTTATTATGACTGGTGTTTTAAATGCTAGTCTAAAAAATAAAAAAAAACACTGCTGGCGTGAATTGTGCAGGGCTGTGGAGTCGGAGTCGAGGAGTCGGAGTCAATTTTGGGTACCTGGAGTCGGAGACTCCGACTCCTACTAAATTTAAATTGGAATAAAAAAAAAAAAAATGCAAGTTTAAATGTCCGAATTCATAAACAGTTATAATTAATGACTTCTCTACTGTAAGAATAAAGGCCAATGCATGCAGTGCCTCACGTAACCGCAAAACAAACGCGTTCAGTGATGTGAAGAAGATTAATATAAACCATTTCTAGGTTTTACAGATTTTGTTTTTGGTTCATATAGATAAGCTTTGTTTTTGTTCTAAAACAACCAAATAATGTGGTTTGTATTTTTTAACTTGTAAAGTTCCTGATGTTTATGCCTGCTGCTACTATCCAGCCACTTGATTAAAAATGAATAAAACTGTTGTTTTCATTGTGTTTGTCTTTTGCTTAAACTGTTCAATACAGTAGACTGTTTGCTTCCCAGCCAGTAGTCATTTGGTAATGACATGTATGTTGCCTTTCTTTCCTTCCAGGAATGTATAAAATACATTTGCATATTAAATACAGAGGAGTCGGAGTCGGAAGTACAAAAAACTGAGGAGTCGGAATCGGAGCATTTATCTACCGACTCCACAGCCCTGGAATTGTGCCAAGTTTATTAAAATATGCATGTCTAAATTTGCCACATTTTGGACTGTCCTAAAGATAGGTGTAGATTTTCATTACAACTTTTGAAGCTTTTTTTTTTATTACGACTTTTTAGTGCTTGGTTTACACCTAAAACTGATGGAGATAAATACGCAGGTCATTCTGTTTATTATCCCTGTACTGTTACCACAGTATATTTATACCTGTATTGTGACTCGGCTGTCAATGTATATTATCTACACAGTCGAGTCACATTATTATGACCAGAGCAACCACCATGTGCAGAGCAGACAGATGAGCTGAGTAGGGCTGCAACGATTAATCGATGTAATCGATTATATTCGATAACTGGATTCGTTGTCGACGAATCCAGTTATCGAATAATCGCCGATTCGTTGCTATTCGGGCGGGCGGGCGGTCGCTGCATCTTTATTTTACCTTTTTACAATGACGCTCCCGCTCCTGTAACAGCCAGGCAGAGCGGACGGCGGCGTAACGTCACTCACTCACTCACGTGACACGCCTGCTCCGCCTCCTTCATTCATGAAGTGGGCGGAGCAGGCGCGTCACGTGATTGAGTGACGTTACGCCGCCGTCCGCTCTTCCTGGCTGTTACAGGAGCGGGAGCGTCATTGTAAAAAGGTAAAATAAAGATGCAAGCATCGGGGCCGGGGCTGTTAGGGGGAAGGGGGAAGGGGGATCTGTGTATGGCACTGCTATGGGGAGGGGGGAGGATCTGTCTATGGCACTGCTATGGGGAGGGGGGTCTGTGCACTGTTATGAGGAAAGGGATCTGTGCACTGTTATGCCCATAACAGTGCACATATCCCCCTCTCCATAACTACGCCGTCCACAGATCCCCCATAAGAGTGTCGTCCACAGATCCCCCATAAGAGTGTCGTCCACAGATCCCCCATAAGAGTGTCGTCCACAGATCCCCCATAAGAGTGTCGTCCACAGATCCCCCATAAGAGTGTCGTCCACAGATCCCCCATAAGAGTGTCGTCCACAGATCCCCCATAAGAGTGTCGTCCACAGATCCCCCATAAGAGTGTCGTCCACAGATCCCCCATAAGAGTGTCGTCCACAGATCCCCCATAAGAGTGTCGTCCACAGATCCCCCATAAGAGTGTCGTCCACAGATCCCCCATAAGAGTGTCGTCCACAGATCCCCCATAAGAGTGTCGTCCACAGATCCCCCATAAGAGTGTCGTCCACAATTTGTTTTAATATGGCTTTTGAACATAATTTTTCAAGTAAGATCATATAAACCTCTCTGTTTTGTAATTTTGTCGTTTTTTCCGATTAATCGATTAATCGTAGTAATTAATCGGCAACTAATCGATTATTCAAATAATCGTTAGCTGCAGCCCTAGAGCTGAGAGTGACTTAATAAAAGGTCCTGGTATTTCGTCACAGGTATTTGGAGCCATGCTGAGTGTAGTATATGCCACAGCTGCTGGATTGTTCATGGAGGAGGAGCCATAGAGCGAACACGACCATCGAGGTGGTCCCACAGATGATCAGTTAGGTTAAAGGGGAATTAAGGTGTGAGGGTAGTACTTGGAAGTCTTGGTCCAATACCGATACTGCCGCGAACATTTTAGTCTTTTCTGCTGACGTAACTTCGTTAGCAGACGTACAGTGACCTCTGGTCTGCTTCAGAGCCCTGCAGTAGGTTTTGCTGAACTGTTCTTTTAGATACCCTTCTGATAGCCCCTTGGTTCATTTTGGCAGTAAGCTGCTCTACCGTGGCATGTTGGTCCGCCCTCGTGCACCTTCGTAGTTCAAGTTCAAGTTCCAAGTCAATGGCAGATGTGGCTGCGCAGTTTCCACATCGCTTATTCGCAATGGTGCCATTTGACCAATCAAAATCCACATGAACAGTTCATAAACCTGATATACCCTCCAAGCCATCTCATGTGACTTCCTTCATGAGCTACGCACTGCCAACATCACAAGTAGGAAGTGGGGTATGTTCTGTAATGTGAAGAAGTTATTCCATGACTCATTTTATAACAAAAGTCTTGAAGGCGTTAATAGCTATTTTCATTAATTTGCTGTAGTTCTTGAATAAAAAAATACAGTTAATTTTTTTTTTTCTTTCATGCGTCCTTCCTTGATACTGCTGCTGACAGAATATAATCCTTTCTTACAGCATTTCCCATGCAGGAGGCACCTTCTGAGCAATACCGCTATGCTACTACTACTGTCCTTTCCTAGGAACCAGAGCATAAAGCTCCAGTATTTCTATTGGGTGCTCTGGGGATCAGTACGCAGAGCCCTGTCTTTGGGGAGAGGGACTGAGCACGCCTGACCAGCAGCTCACTAGGTGTATGTGGACAAATACAAGACATTTTGAACTCCAGGTGATGCTACTGTGTGATGTCAGAACTCCAACTTTTAACAGTATGTAAACAGTAAAATGCTATTAATTTTTCATGGTTTTCAGTAAGGCGATATTAAATGGTAAGACAGCATATTTAAAGGGAACTTATCTTCAATGTTATAGTTTTCTTAGGGAGAAAATTAAGAAGAAAACTGTCACTCATCAGCAGGGGGCCAGACAGAGCAGGACCTCATGAATAACTAGGACACTTCTAAGGCAGCCGAGACTCTTTCACAGGTGATTATACACCAAGTTCTCAGCAACCACACAATATTAGGTCATGAGTCACAGACTGCTGAGCTCAGGGTGTCTGTCAAAGTTGAAGACAGTTTTCCTTTAACGGCAAGAACTATTTTCGTGAAGTGACACCACTGGGGTGAAAGCATATGAGAAGCAAAAGAACCATGAGGTAGCCCAACAGATCTTCTGTCACATATGAGGACACCAGTACTCTCAACTGAATAACTGCTTATAAATTGCCTTACAGCATCAAAAACTTCATGTGTGAATCCAGCCCTAAAAGGGTCTTGTCTACCCTGTTATCCACAATAATGGCCCTATTACGCCTGTCCTGTGCTGGATCAGCTTTGCATTTCTCAGCAAAATCTGTTCATTTTGGACAAACAGGCACAAACTAGTAGAATGTTTAAACCTAAAGTATATCTTATCTGTATGTGTGGCACAGCTGGGCATACACATTAGATAGCTATCACCCAAACACTCTCTCCCTCCTAACCCACTCATACACATGTGTGCCTGTATGGGCCGTGTGTTCGTGTGTTCTGAATGGGTAGGTAGCTAAGGCCAAGTTCACACTTCAGTTATTTTGTCAGTTATTTCCATCAGTTATTGTGAGCCAAAACCAGGTTCGGGTCAAAAACACAGAAAAGGTGTGGATCTTTCCATTATACATGATCTTTGTGGAGGCTTCACTACTGGTTTTAGCTCACAATAACTGCTGAAAATAACTGAACAAACAGCTGAAGTGTGAACTTGGCCTTACCTGGCCACAGCTTTTTCCCCCCAAGAACAAAAGGATCAGGGATGTTGAAATCAAACAAACAATACTCATCTCCTCCAACATCTGCCATCTAGGAAGAGTCAGGAGGCCTCCATACATTTTAGATCAATTCAGCTGACAGGTATCTAAGCAGTCCATTATCAGCCACGTAAGGCGGGGGCAAGGCTGAGGCATTTACAGGCAAAATGACATATAATATTAAAAGGGGGGGGGGGGGGGGTTCCTGGAGTTCAGTATTGATGCCAGATCAGGAGGTGGGGAGAGATGGTATCTTTAGTGGGACCCCAACTGATCTGACATTGATGACCTACCCAATATCAAACTCCATAAAAACTCCTTTAACAGGACTTTTATAGGTCACAAGAACTTGTGACTACAACTAGTCCTACAGAGTTCACAAAAAGCAGTAGTAGTGCACAAAAGCTTAACACAGCAATACCAAATTCAGCTCTCCTACATCTGTAAGAATTAATATTTTATGATTGCCCCATGGAAAATGTTCTACAGTTTTCAAACCTGCATCTGGATCAAAATACTTTTGTAATTGCATGTAATAAAAAAATTGAGTTATTCAATAAAATGTATCTGTACAGCTCCACCTGCTGTGTGTTTATTATTATTATTATTTTGTCCGGCTCAATGAGAAGGTCGCACATGCTCAGTTTCATCCTTCAACTGCCTCCTGAGCTGGGATAGGGAGAGGATGGACAGACCCCCTGTACTGCAGCAGAAAGGACATTCCCCTCGAGCTGCCAGCTTGATATAAACCTAGCAGAGCAATGAATGGGGAAATCTCTGGATCCATGTGAGGTACAGGTCTGGTTCTGGCTTTGTTAGAAAGATATTATCATAGAGATTATCACTACTTTATGCCTAATTTTAATGCCTCAAGTTTCAGTGACATTGTGAAGTCATCTGTAACTATGCTAAGCTCCAGCCATATGTCATCTTTTTGACCCTCCTTTAGGTCCACCCTTCTGACTCTGATACCCGCAGTAACAGATTAATGCAGGATTTACACAGCCTGATGGAGCAGGCGATTATCGGAAAGGAAGCGTTCCTTCCTGATAAATACCTGCTCCTCAGTGGTCGTAAAGAGCTGCATTGACATTACCTAGAATGAGGTATGATTTTCAGTCTCTAGTTCCACATCTCTGGTTGTTTCATTAACAATAGAAACCCAGTGTACCATTATATTTTACTTCCCATTATGTCCCCTTATCTCCAGTGCTCCACAGGGGACATTTCTCAGGACCAGACAATTGACCATTCATATAATTAGCAAGCAATGGCTAAAGTCATTCATTCTGTACATGCCATGTGTGACATGAAGGATGTGACACCATTTGCCTTGACCAGACAAGTCACACAGACATCAGTGAAAGCAGTGGCTTTCCAATACACGATTGGCAAACAGTTTGTTGGAGAAGAAAATTCATACAAAAACTGCCCGTCTAAAGGTGCCGCCAATCATCCAATGAAAAAGCGAAATGGTTGCTCGTAGGGTGAAATGATCGTTCATGCCCACATCTACATCAGGGCAGCAGATTGTGATGTCTAAATAGCACTCTCCTGCCCAGAAACAATGAATCTGTATGGGGAAGAGCGATGGCATTAGCAATTACTCATCCTCATACAGTGTAAGAGATCTCTGCATGCAAGTACAGTGCTTCACCTCCACAGTTGTCAGGAAGGAAAGCTTCCTTCCCTACAATCGCCTGCTCCATCAGGCCATGTATAGGGGCCCTTATTTTGAGACTGAATATTGCACCAGAATTGCGGTATAATTTTGGCACTAAATAGTGCATATTAAACTACACCCCATTTCCCAGAAAAACCATGCCCCATACTGGTTAAATCACGCCCCCTTGTTGGACTAAGCATAGATAATTTCATTGAACCTAGATGCGCCAAATTTTGGCATAATTTACACCAAAATCTAGTTGCTGTCACATTAGGTAAAGAGATTCAGCGACCAATGCACATGGAGAGCCATAGCACTCATACAGGAAATACATTTTCTGTATAGATTATTTAGTGAATAACAGTATTTTTTCTCCTGTAATTGTAGTATTACAGTAAGGCCTCATGCACACGACAGTTTTTTTTCACGGCCCGCAAAAACGGGGTCCGTGGGTCCGTGATCCGTGACCGTTTTTTCGTCCGTGGGTCTTCCTTGATTTTTGGAGGATCCACGGACATGAAAAAAAAAAGTCGTTTTGGCGTCCGCCTGGCCGTGCGGAGCCAAACGGATCCGTCCTGAATTACAATGCAAGTCAATGGGGACGGATCCGTTTGACGTTGACACAATATGGTGCAATTGCAAACGGATCCGTCCTCATTGACTTTCAATGTAAAGTCAGGAGTCCCTTTACTTTCACACTTGTGTTCATAATGCAGACGGTGGCTCCGTTCAGAGCGGATCCGTCTGCATTATATTGTTAAAACATTTCTAAAGTGTGAAAATAGCCTCAGACGGATCCGTCCAGACTTTACATTGAAAGTCAATGGGGGACGGATCCGTTTGAAAATTGAGCCACTAGTGTGTCATCTTCAAACGGATCCGTCCCCATTGACTTACATTATAAGTCTGGACGGATCCGCTTGCCTCCGCACGGCCAGGCGGACACCCGAACATAACTTGAAGCGTCCCCATCACCATGGGAACTCCTCTATGTTAGAATATACTGTCGGATATGAGCTACATCGTGAAACTCATTTCCGACAGTATATTCTAACACAGAGGCGTTCCCATGGTGATGGGGACGCTTCAGGTTAGAATACACTGAAAAACTGTGTACATGACTGCCCCCTGCTGCCTGGCAGCACCCGATCTCTTACAGGGGGCCGTGATCAGCACAATTAACTCCTCAGGTGCCGCACTGTAAGAGATCAGGGCTGCCAGGCCCCCCCCTCCCCAGTTTGAATATCGTTGGTGGCACAGTGTGCGCCCACCATCGGGCCCCCCCCTTCCTCCCTGTATAGTTAAAAATCGTTGGTGGCACAGTGTGCGCCCACAATCGGCCCCCCCCTCTCCCTATAGTAGTAACAACCATTGGTGGCAGTGTGCGGCCTCCCATCCCCCCCCCCCCCCCCATCATTGGTGGCAGCGGAGTTCCGATCGGAGTCCCAGTTTAATCGCTGGGGCTCCGATCGGTAACCATGGCAACCAGGAAGCTACTGCATCCCTGGTTGCCATGGTTACTTAGCAATAGTACAATTGTAGAAGATTCATACTTACCTGCTTGCTGCTGCGAGGTCTGTGACCGGCCGGGAGCTCCACCTACTGGTAAGTGAAAGGTCTGTGCGGCGCATTGCTAAAGAACTGTCACTTACCAGTAGGAGGAGCTCCCGGCCGGTCACAGACATCGCAGCAGCAAGCAGGTAAGTATGAATCTTCTACTGTGGTGGGGGCGGGGGGGGAATGGGAGGCCGCACACTGCCACCAATGGTTGTTACTACTATAGAGAGAGGGGGGGCCGATGGTGGGCGCACACTGTGCCACCAACGATTTTTAACTATAGAGGGAGGAAGGGGGGGCGATGGTGGGCGCACACTGTGCCACCAACGATTTTTAACTATAGAGGGAGGAAGGGGGGGGCGATGGTGGGCGCACACTGTGCCACCAACGATATTCAAACTGGGGAGGGGGGGGGGGGTCTGCCCCCTGCTGCCGGGCAGCCCTGATCTCTTACAGGGGAATATGATAGTACAATTAACCCCTTTAGGTGCCGCACCTGAAGGGGTTAATTGTGCTATCATATCCCCCTGTAAGAGATCTGGGTGCTGCCAGGCAGCAGGGGGCAGTCTTGTACAAAGTTTGCAGTGTATTCTAACTAGAAGCGTCCCCATCACCATGGGAACGCTTCTGTGTTAGAATATACTGTCGGAAATGAGTTTTCACAAAGTGAAAACTTAGATCAGAAAAAGCTTTTATGCAGACGGATCTTCGGATCCGTCTGTATGAAAGCAACCTAAGGCCACGGATCACGGACACGGATGCCAATCTTGTGTGCATCCGTGTTCTTTCACGGACCCATTGACTTGAATGGGTCCGTGAACCGTTGTCCGTCAAAAAAATAGGACAGGTCCTATTTTTTTGACGGACAGGATACACGGATCACGGCCTCGGCTGCAAAACGGTGCATTTTCCGATTTTTCCACGGACCCATTGAAAGTCAATGGGTCCGGGAAAAAAAAAGGAAAACGGCACAACGGACACGGATGCACACAACGGTCGTGTGCATGAGGCCTAAGGGTACTTTCATACTAGCGTTATTCTTTCCCAGTATTGAAATCCGGTAAAAGGGTCTGAATACCAGAAAAAAAACGCACTTGTTTTGTCCCAATGCATTCTGAATAGAAAGCAATCTGTTTAGTATGTATCAGGATGTCTTCCGTTCCATCCCTTGTACAGTATTTTTTCCGGCCAAAATCTCGGAACACTATCGCACTTGCCGGATCCGGCATTAATTTCCATAGAGATGTATTAATGCTGGATCCGGTTACCCAATGTTCTGGAAATTGCCGCGTCACCGGATCCGGTTTTCCGGTCTGCGCCGGGATATAGGAGGAGCTAGTTTCGCTTTTGATCTTTGAAAAAAAATTACATACCGGATCCGTTATTCCAGATGATACCAGAAAAAAAAAAAGATATACGTTTGTATACGGCTTGCCGCATTCTAACAACCCTAGTGTGAAAGTAGCCTAGCAGCAATAAATACCCGTGTGGCGGTACTGCTGTAAGTAGCCTGTAAGCTTTTCAGTGCTAGACTGATAGACTGAATATCCACTTCTTTCCAGCAGCAAGTTCTAGTGGTTGCAGATTAGTATGTAATTACAGATATGTGCCAAGAAAGTGATGGATGGCCCCCTCCCTGTCTACCATGCACAGGAAAGCTGGCCAGACACGTAAGGGATTATGTGTAGTTCTATTATTTTACTATATACTGCTCAGTACTGTAGATATAACTATTTACTTTGCAGAACAGTTCCTGAAAACCAAGGGGACTATTAAGCAAAAGGGGTTCTCCGATGGGCTGCTTGCCACAAGTCTGGCTTCAGAAATGGGGCTGCCAGAGCTGCTAATACTTGAGGTGGCGAGACACAAACAGAACCAACCATCTTATATGGTCCCAACTCCCCAGCAGCAGAGGTCAGGGTAAAGAAGGGTTGGGCATAACCACCAGAGGCGTCTGGCACAGGCCCGTTCCTCTCTTTTCCTTCTCCCTATTGAGACTACATGCACACTAAGCTAAAACAGAGCATGCATGTGTATGGTGGCTGGCTGCTTTGGGTTTACGGCCACCATCTATGATCCAGAATGAAGAGCTGATACACAGGGTGGCTTATTTACATTAATGGACACCAAGCAGCAGTACATAATTCCCCTGCAGCACGTGAAGCTTCCCAGAGGAACCCATCTGATCTTGGGATTTCCAGAAGAGAAGTCAATCGTGTGTCCTTACCTTTTGGGGGGACTTTTAAACTGGAAAGGTTTGTCTATAGGTGGGACACCAAGCATGTTAAAAGGGCTAATGAGAAAACGTTGCATATACAGTTGTGTTCAAAATAATAGCAGTGTGTTTAAAAAAGTAAATAAAGCTTTTATTTCCATACACACAAATGCATTGGGAACACTACACATTCCATTCCCAATCAAAACATGAAGAAAAATATGTCAAATTTGTGTTGTTCCTCTAAAAAAAAAAAAAAAAAGTTTATATTAGACTGTACAAAAAAATAGCAGTGTTTGTATTCTTCTTTACAAACTCAAACATTCACTATATAAACTGAAAAATGTTTGAAGATTTTGCTTTCCTTTGAATCACTTAGCTAATATTTAGTTGTATAACCACTGTTTCTGAGAACTGCTGGACATCTGTGCTGCATGGAGTCACCACCTTCTGGCCCCTGTGAACAGGTATTCCAGCCCAGGATGATTGGACTACATTCCACAGTTCTTCTCTATTTCTTGGTTTTGCCTCATAAACTGCATTTTTGATGTCACCCTACAAGTTTTCTATTGGACTAAGATCGGGGATTGGGCTGACCACTCCATAACGTCAATCTTGTTGGTCTGGAACCAAGATGTTGCACGTTTATTTGTGTGTTTGGGGGTCGTTGTCTTGTTGGAACACCCATTTCAAGGGCATTTCCTCTTCAGCATAAGGCAGCATGACCTCTTCAAGTATTCTGATGTATTCAACTGATCCATAATCCCTGGTATGCGATAAATAGGCCCAACACTGTAGTATGAGAAACATCCCCATATCATGATGCTTGCACCACCATGCTTCACTGTCTTCACAGTGTACTGTGGCTTGAATTCAGTGTTTGGGGGTCATCTGACAAACTGTCTCCGGCCACTAGACCCAAAAAGAACAATCTTACTTTCATCAGTCCACAAAATGTCTCTTTAGGCCAGTCAATGTGCTCTTTGGCAAATTGTAACCTCTTCAGCACGTTTTTTTTTCAACAGTGGGACTTTGTGGAGGCTTCTTGCAGATAGCTTGGCTTCACATAGGCGTCTTCTAATTGTAACAGTACTCACACGTAACTTTAGACCTTCTTTGATCTTCCTGGAGCTGAATGTTGTCTGAGTCCTTGCCATTTTGGCTATTCTTCTATCCATTTAAATGGTAGTTTTTAGTTGTCTTTCAGGTTTTGGTTATCACTTTAAAGCATTTGTGATCATTTTAGCTGAGCAGCCTATCATTGTCTGCACTTCTTTATATGTTTTCCCCTCTCCAATCAACTTTTAAATCAAGGTACGCTGTTCTTCTGAACAATGTCTGGCACGACCCATTTTCTTCAGAATTTCAGAGAGAAATGCACTTTACCCAGCATATACATTTGCTGCCTTCCTTCCTTAAATAAGGGCAATAATTGCCACCTATTTTTCAAAGAATTAATGACCTCACTGCTATTATTTTCATGCCCCTTTGAATTAGTGATTCAATTACAGAGAATTAGCAGCATGCATGTCATGACTGTTGGGTCTGTTGGATTTCTATTACTCTACTACACCTGCTAGTAAATTATTTGCCATGTAGAAACATCATTTCTACCAAAAACAGTGATTGATCAGGTTAGTGATGTCTGACTGCTATTATTTTGAACACAACTGTATATGAGCTCCATTGAGTCTGTATAGAAATAGTGTGAAACCCAAATTCAGTTTAATATGACAATAACAATTTCCTATTCTACACTGGAAATCTCAACTAGAATACTTAAAGGGATTGTGTCACTTCAGCAAATGGCACTTATCATGTAGAGAAAGATACTACAAGGCACTTACTAATGTATTACGATTGTCCATATTGATTCCTTTGCTGGCTGGATTCATTTTTCCAATGCATTACATGATGCTAGTTTCCATGGTTATGACCACCCTGTAATCCAGCAGCGGTGGCTATGCTTGCACACTATGGGAAAAAGCGCCAGCCCCTTTAGTGGCCGGCACCCTGGGAACATGCATAGCCACAGCATGCGCAGCAGCTCCTGTCCCGGCCACCTCGTATCTGCACTGCAGCCCCTGGATACGAGCAGTGTATAATGCGATGGAAAAATGAATCCAGCCAGCAAAGAAAGCAAATATAAACAATCAAAATACATTAGTAAGTGCCTTGTATTAACTGTAGCTACATAATAAATGCCATTTGTAGAAGTGACACAACCCCCTTTAAAGAGTTAAATTTAGCACTGAATGGTTTTATCACAATGATGTCTGTTGGCATGTAGCAGTACTGAACCTGAAATACAGTAGTAAAGCTGCGTTTTTCCAGAGATCAATTTGTTATACAGTAGAGGTGTGTTTGTCATTTGAAACCCGAGACTTTCACTGGTGAAAACGAGCCAGAAAAGTGGTGTATGAAAAACTGTGCACACAAATATTCACCATATATATGAAAGTCGTGCAACATTTTCACTCTTGGTCATAAAATAGACTTGGCTAAATAGGTGCGATTGTGGCTCCACATCTAGCTTGGACTACCACCATAACACAAACGTGTCTAGTAGCAGAGTCGTGTCAAATGTGTTGTTTAAATTCATTTGGTGCCATGACACTATTGGTAAAGGAGTCCAAGTGTGTTGCAAGCGGTTTCCCTAGAAGGACGGATAAACCTAAGCTATTATAACAGTTAGATGACAAACTCAGCTCTGCTACATTAGTACATCCGATTCATTCAAGGGATCTCAGAAACAAGAAATAGCATTAAGTTGAAGGTTAAAACCTGGTCATGTAAGGGATGTGGACACCATGAGCAGCAGCGCCTCACACACAGAGGGCATTCCAGAGGAAAGCTCCATTTCTTCATCAGCAGCTCTCCTTCTAGGAATCCCTGAATATCGCAGCGTTCGCCGCCAGTGTCTCCTCCTGTCCACACGCTTCTCCACAAGTCAGGACACCGCCACAAGGAGCCCTCAGTGGAAGCTGCACATAACACCACTGCTATGTACGTGAATATACACGTGTGTATGTCTGCCTGGGCCAACCAAAGCATCTGCAGGTCCCTGGAGAGACATATACACAGCAATTCTCATTGTTCTGACGCGTCTAATGAAACTTTCTTAGGATGTGCGACATACTCCAAAAATATTCTGCAACCCAGAAGTCAAACATGTTCACAATGTAGGTAGCAAATGTCTGCCATATGTTTTCTCATGTGAGACATTTACAGGCAGATTTCACAGAGCTGAGACAAATGTGCTCCACTCTCTGGGAAGAAATGTGAAGGCATTAATATCCAGCACCCCATGTACAATACTAGGGGCTAATAACAGCTGAGTATCTGTATAGGAAGACATGGGAGTGTATATGTGCATACGTGAACGAAGACATGGGAGTGTATATGTGCATACGTGAACGAGGACATGGGAGTGTATATGTGCATACGTGAACGAGGACATGGGAGTGTATACGTGCATACGTGAACGAGGACATGGGAGTGTATACGTGCATACGCGGACATGGGAGTGTATACGTGCATACGCGGACATGGGAGTGTATACGTGCATACGCGGACATGGGAGTGTATACGTGCATACGCGGACATGGGAGTGTATACGTGCATACGCGGACATGGGAGTGTATACGTGCATACGCGGACATGGGAGTGTATACGTGCATACGCGGACATGGGAGTGTATACGTGCATACGCGGACATGGGAGTGTATACGTGCATACGCGGACATGGGAGTGTATACGTGCATACGCGGACATGGGAGTGTATACGTGCATACGCGGACATGGGAGTGTATACGTGCATACGCGGACATGGGAGTGTATACGTACATACGCGGACATGGGAGTGTATACGTGCATACGCGGACATGGGAGTGTATATGTGCATACGCGGACATGGGAGTGTATATGTGCATACGGGAACGCAGACATCTAAGGACATAGGTGAGCTTGTGTGGTATATGGATCTATCTTACCTATAGGGAGGTCTGTTTTAGTGTCAATAGATAGATAGATAGATAGATAGAAGATATATATGAGAGAGCGAGAGAGAGGAAGATAGATAGAAGATATATGAGAAAGATAGATAGATATGAGATAGATAGGCAGATAATAGATGATATATGAGAAAGATACATAGATAGATATGAGATACATAGATAGAAGATATATATGAGATGGATAGCTAGATAAATAGATATGAGATATATAGATAGATAGACAGATATGAGATAGATAGATATGAGATAGATAGATATGAGATACATAGATAGATATGAGATACATAGATAGATATGAGATACATGGATAGATATTAGATACATAGATAGATAGATAGATAGATAGGATAGATAGATAGATATGAGATAGATAGATAGATATGAGCTAGATATGAGCTACATAGACAGTGTGTGGTATATTAGGACATCTGCGCTCCCCACTATAGTGCATGCAGTAGTATATGTAGTGAATGCCATATGCGCTGACTGAAGCATTGGGCTCTTTGTCTGTGCACTCGCACCCTGGTAGAACAAAGCCGGCTGTGGTGGGTACACAGTCTGCACATGCCCCTGCCCATAACCCGCGTTTACCTGCAGGCACAGGGCTCTCCCGGTCCAGTTCAGCTCCACAGAGCTCCACTGAGCCCCTGCTGCAGCGCCCGGCTGGGGACTGAGCTCCGCACCCGCCGCTGGGCTGGCCCTGACATGGTGGAGGCTGGTGCCCTCAGCTTGCACGGTCGTGGATCATTGAGCACATGTGAAGCCTTGCTGCCGGCGAGGAGATAGCAGGGAGATGGGGGGAAAAGCTCTGTCCCCTCTGTGTATGTGTGAATCCATAGCCCCGGCTGCAGGAGCCGCACTCCTCCCCGAGCCCCGCCCCCGCTCCTCAGTGTTCACAGATGTCTGCACAGTGGAGCTGAGGAGATGCTGCTCGGTGTGACAGCAGCTCTCCCCTCACCCTGATTGTCCTAAAGCCTCAGTCACTGGGCACATGTACCACACCATGCCAGTGTGCAGGTCTCAGTACCTCATGTTCAGGAATACAGCGCTCCCCTCACCCTGCTTGTCCTAAAGCCTCAATCACTGGGCACATGTACCACACCATGCCAGTGTGCAGGTCTCAGTACCTCATGTTCAGGAATACAGTAAGGCTACTGAACTGCAGCAGGCTGTACCTGCCATGTTCATAGTGCTCATTCACATCTGCGCTGCTTGGTGCTACTCATTTCCATGTTCTGCCCTGTCATAGGAGCAGAGCAAAAATGATCCGAATGGCGCTTGATGGACCCTACCGACAAAAATGGGATCTGACGGTTTTACAGGACAAAATAGAGCGGCAGGGTGCGTTATTATACCCAGCATTTTCCCCGGATCTGCGGTAGACGCTGCAGGGCACACGTCAACGTGAGATCAGTCGCTTACATCTGAAGATATGATTCTTTGAAATATATCGCATAAAAAAAAAAAAAAAAGGATCAAGCATTTTTTGTCACTCTTGAATTCATGCTCCTCAGACATTCAAAAGAGGAGGCCGGACGGGTTTTCACTAATTCTTCATTATAGAACAAAATATGTTTAGCCCTAGCACGGCCTACGAATAATCCATTGTTACTTTCTGTTATGTGGTGGCAGTTGGCCTTCGCTTGGACGTTAAAAGGGGTTTCTGGGAGTTCAATACTGATAGCCTATTGATATATCTGATCCATGGGGGTCCGACTCCTGGTACCCCACCGATCAGCTGCTCTCTCTACGCCAGTGACGTCTTGTTCAAGTGAATGGGCCTGGGCTGCAATACCAAGCACAGTCGCTATACAATGTATGGAGGTGTCCAAGTAAGCTGTGAGTAGGCTGCAGTGCCCACGGCCTCTTCAAACAGCCGATCAGCAAGGGTTCCGGGTGTCAGACCTCCACCAGCCAGATATTGATAACCTACCCCGAGGATAGGTCATCAATACTCAAATGCTGTAAAAAAAAAAATTACCCTTTTAATGGAGTTCTCCAGTAAAAAAAAAAAACAATCATCTGTGGTAACATAGCTAGCTACCATAAATTACCGATATATTTTAAAGGGGTTCTCCGGGCTTTTTCTATTGATGACCTATCCTCAGAATAGGTCATCAATATCAGATCACCGGGGGTCCGACACAGATCAGCTGTATGAGGAGATTGTGCGTGCAGTGTGCACACGTGCCGTCTCCCTTCTCTCTTCTTGCTTTCCACTGTATGTCTATGGGACAGCGGCAGAGAGACGGGGGACAGCACGTGTGCACACTGCGCGCGCTTTCTCATACAGCTGATCGGCCGAGTTGTCAGACCCCCGCCGAACTGATATTGAGGACCTATCCTAAGGATAAGTCATCAATAGAAGAAGTCTGGACAACCCCTTTAACTATCCAAAGTGCCCCTACCTGTAGACAGCTGCCCATTTCCTTGTCTCAGCGCTTGTCCTGCTCTCCCCTAGGCACCCACCACAACCTGAAATACCAGAACTGATCAGATCAAGGCAGCTTGGATAGCTAAAATATATTAGTAAGTTATCCCATGTACACTGGAGAAGACCTCAAGATGCAATGAGGTCTTGGGAGCAGCAGGCAGATGTGGCATTGGAAAAACAAGACAGAATGTATAAGGGTCCATTCACGCGTCCGCAACGTGTTTTGCGGATCCATGGATCCACAAAACAGGGACCGCACATTGCCGGCACTAATAGAATATGCCTGTTCTTGTCCGCAATTGCGGACAAGAATAGGACATGTTTTTTTTTTCCGGGAACGGAACTGCAGACCCGGAAGTGCGGGTCTGCAATTCCATGTCCGGGTAGCACATTGTGCGGCCCCATAGAAATGAATAGGTCCGCAAAATGCGGAACGAAATTGCGGACGTGTGAATGGACCCTAAGGTGAACATAATTTCAATTTTGAAACTGTTACCAATGCTTGAAACTCTAGTGTTACAAACTGCAATCCCCAGTAAGTCTATAGTCATTGATGGGGTAATGTGCAACCAGTGATGGATCTTCAGGGTGATATTCCAGAGGGTGCCTTCAAACGATGCAGATTTTGTTTCAGAATTTTCCAAGACTGAAAATCAGTTCCATCCATTTGAATGAGGCTGAAAGCACATGGATTTCTGCAAGCGGATGGAACTGATCTTCAGTCGCTGAATTTTCTGCGACAAAACCGGCAGCGTGTAAAGGCGCTCTAACTCCGTAGCAACAAAATAATCAAATATATCCATCTGAAAGCTGCTTGAATCCCCGCAGTTATGCCGTGCATACGGCGTCCTGAACAATGATTGTCTATGAGTCACAGTGAGCATAGTGCTACAGATGGATTTGTAGATTGTAAGCTCTTGCGAGCAGGGCCCTGACTCCTAGTGTTTCAGTTGCATATTAGCCAGTTAGTTTTGTTCCGTACATAAACCCTATGAACTTGTAAAGCGCTGCAGAATATTGTGGCGCTATATAAATACATTTTTTTATTATTATTATTATTGCAGATATAATGAATATGGCCGGCTTATAATGTCCAGTCAGTGGCACTATTTGAACACATTCAGGGGTATTCTTGGACACCGACTCATGAATAGGCAGTGAAACACTGTGTAGTCTTCTATGTTACAACTCAGCATTCGTCCTCAGCCTATACAGTTCAGCCCTATGTCTCAGTGTTTTATATTTCCACACACCATTTACTGTATTTTCCACAAAACAGGCATCACCCAGACAGTGCTGCCCCATTGAGCCTGGCAGCTGCCAGAATACATTAACGAAGTTCAGGGACAGAGAGGGCTATATTCCAATGAAGTGCAATTGACCCCAGTGCAACAGATGTTAACCCTTTTTTCCACTTGAAAGACTTGTCACATAACCCGTTCCATCTGCTTTTTCTGCCAGACACTTCCTTTTTTTCTCCCTTTGTCTGGCTGAGGAGCACATGACTCCCACAAGCCCCTCGCCACGCATACTCCTCACTCTCACCGCTGCTTCTGAGCCGTTACATGGATACATTTATCTACATTGTTTGAGTTTTTTTCTGTTGGTCATTGTCAAAAGCCTTATTCTATCCCCTGTGAAGAAGATGAATGCTTTAAATACACTTCATTCACCGCATTCATGCTTGGTATCTAAAAAGATTACCATAAATCAGCATTAACCATATAACACGCACGGAGCATAATGCAAGTGTCTTCCAAGTCTGCAAAATGAACATCTATTGAGTGAGGGAGAAAATAAGAGACACAAAGAGACAAATTATTATCTATTATTATTGCCATATATATAAAATTCTAGAAACGCTTCAAGCGGGAAGCTGACAATCAATCCGCACCATCATATTCAGGTCACAACAAGTATGAATGCCCTAAACGTTTAGTCTCCCAACCGCAGAAACTCAAATCACTGATATCGATCATCCACTTGTTTGAATGCTTTTAAAATTGCGTTCCCTTGAGAAAATGCAACCTTCTGGGATTGATCCATTTCTTTATTTTCCTTTTGTTAAGCCTTTTCTTCTTCTCTGCTTTCAGTCTGCTTTGGTTTTAGTTATTTTATCCGTTTCCCAGATTTTCATCCTTAATCCGCTGCTAACAGACTTGTCTGCCTGTAGTAATACGTTACGAAGCATTTTCCTGATGTCAGTCCCCCTGGAATACAGAGAGATCGGCAAAGAGAACTGTTTCCTATCCAATTGTAATCAAGTCTATATGTGTGTATGTGTATAATGTGGTGTTGTGCGAATCGAAGTATCCCAAGTGGACTTTCATCTGAATTTCAGGGAAAATTCAATTCGCAGCAAAGCCAAATTTCCTTGCGCTTCGTGGTAACGAATCAATTTTTCCTGAAATGGCGTAAAAAAAAAAAAAACATACTCAGCTCTCACATACTCACTAATACTGAGTGTTTGAGCGCGAAGAGGCCACCACAGCCATCTTGATTGACGATCCAGTGCAAAATCTCGTGCGCGGTGCAAATGGATAAGGTGAGATTTTTTTTCCCACTGATTAACCCTTGAAAGTCCTTTTTTTTAATTTTTATCTCAGATGCCGAGATCAGCAATAAAACCGGCATCTGAGGGCTTCAATGACGGGAGCCACCCACTACTCACAAAGAAATGTGCTTTGTGACAAAGTAACTTGACACAAACAAATTTCTTTGTGAAATTCGGCAAAGCAGTTTTCTAAACTTCGCTCATCTCTAGTATAATGTATATCTCGGGCTTGTCTTGTCCCATGTAGTCTGATATTTCCATTGGATAGCTTTAGGTCAAAGTCAACAAAAAAAATAAGAATCTTCAGACAATAAATGCTAAACGCTAAGAGTAGTGCAGGCTTGATACCCTACTGTGTTGGTTCAAATTTCACCAGAGCAACCATCGATTGGTTTGTTCAGGTTGTGCATGTATGGGTTTTCCATTTTTCTCTTCTGTTCCATCAACATGCTTACAGGTTAAAGTTTTTTTTTTTTTTCAATTCTGGCATATCCACAGAATATGCCAAATGTATCTACAAGGTAGGTGTCTCATCTATCTGGAGAGGTTCCTGACCCCAGAAGGGCTCCTGTTCTACCCTATCAGATATTTATGGTTGTATTTCACATGGAAAACTTCTTGAACTTATTTCCGGTGAAGATGGCCTCACAACTCTCCCCTGGCGGCAGAGGGGGTAAAAGGTTCGGGCTGATGGATTTCAACCGCCCAATCTTTTCGGTCTTAGAAAGTTAGTGGCAGCAACTTTCTCCCTGCTATCCATTCAGGACAGTTGGCTTAGCCAAGGTCAGCTTGCATGGGTAGTTGGAAAAGGTAGCTATCAGCTGACTGCTGTCTATGGTGTGTGGCCAGCTGAAAAAACAGATGACTACACAAAATATACAAATGTTTACTACAAGAGTCTTGGCTACACTCACACCCAGGGTAAATATTCAGTTTGTTGCCCTAACCATGGGCAATAGATTATCGGGAACTGAACGTTCCCATAAACACTTGTTCCTGACAATCTGCCCGTCTAGGGTTATGGCCACATGGTCGTGATGTGGTCATGATACAGTTAGGAACCGCAGCATCTTATTCTCCAATAGACGTCAATGGAAAAATAGGTTTCTGAGATACACCTGGCACTTTCAAAATTGTAATGACTGCACCTGATTGACCGCACATAAGACATGTCCTGCTGCCTGCAGCTGCAGACTGCATGAGATATATACAGTATAGTACAGCTTAAAAAATGTAGCCAAAGTGACCCACGCCTGTATTTCGCGTTACAAACTCGCGTTATGTGATTTTTACATTGACGATTTTTCGCATTCAATAAAATATTCTCAAATTCGCAAATATATGACAAATATTCTACAAAATATTCAGGAAATATTGCAAATTCGAATATAGCCCCTGCCGCTCATCACTACTGATCACCTGATGAACGAGTGAAATGTTCATTCATAGGGTGAAACTGTCGTTAATGCTTGCAAGTAAATTACCGTTTCTGGGCAGCAGATCGGTGTTTAAAATCGATGCTGCAGCTGTATGAGGACAAGCGATAACAATAGTGATCGCTCATTCTGATACTGTGGAAGTGATCGCTGCATGTAAATGCAGCACTTCACCTCCACTGAACGAGGGTCTGACTGTCAGAAGGGGCGCCTTCTTCTCAATAATCGGCTGCTCCTCATCTCCTCTAAATCCAGCCTCATACTCACAGTGTTATCAATCACTAATAACACCACCCTCCTGTCCTGATGCTGTTCTCAGGAGGTACCGTAGAAAAAGCAGAGATATACAGTAAATGTATAACTTACAGGTTTTACTGAATCTTTTGCACTAAAAATATATAACAATCAGCTCAGCTCTTCGTGCTCTATAACATCCTGATTTCAGATTGCATTGCATTTTGTGGTGACAGGTCCTCTCTAGGTAATTTTTACATTTATGCTAATAGTATACATGCTTTATAGTATTTATTGGGAACTGCTTAAAGGGGGTTCCCTGGGCTTACCTAAATTTTTCAGCTAACCTGCGGAAGAGAGAAAGTTTCATGTGTTTATTCAATATCCACACTACAACCATTGGTAAAAGCAAAGATTCCACTTATACAGTTGAAACCAGAAGTTTACATACACTTTATAAAAAGACACATATGCATGTTTATCTCAATATCTGACATGAAATCAGAATAAACCTTTCCTGTTTTGGTCAATTAGGATTACCATATATACTCGAGTATAAGACGAGTTTTTTGGCACATATTTTTGTGCTCAAAAAGCCCCCTCGTCTTATACTTGAGTCTCGATTTGGCTGACCCGAAAATGCAGCGATTATATATGAAGGGGCCCCGGTCACATAACTGGCTTTGTGTGTAAAGTATTTTACTAGTGTGTAAAACAAGCTCTCTCCTATTGATAACAGGTCCAGCCTCTGTACTCACTGTCACGATGAATGCACTGCAGCGAGCGGCCCGGCCGGCGCGTGACTGACGTCACTTAGTGACGCTCCTGCTTCCTGAAGTGGGAGGAGCGTTACTTAGTGACGTCAGTCAGGCGCCGGCCGGGCCGCTCGCTGCAGTGCATTCATCGTGACAGTGAGTACAGAGGCCGGACCTGTTATCAATAGGAGAGAGCTTGTTTTACACACTAGTAAAATACTTTACACACAAAGTATTTTATGTGTGCAGTTTAGGACACATGAGAGGACACATAGGGCCATGAGGGGGACCAGCATAAGATGCTATATGTCTTATGCTGCCCCCCCCCCTCATGGCCCTATGTGTCATAGCACATATCCCCTATAACAGCGTCCTCCACAGATCCACCCCATAACAGCGTCCTCCACAGATCCACCCCATAACAGTGTCCTCCACAGATCCACCCCATAACAGTGCCATCCACAGGTCCCCATAAGTGTCCTCCACAGATCCCCCATAACACTGTGCTCCACAGATCCCCCATAACACTGTCCTCCACAGATCCCCCACATAACAGCGTCCTCCACAGATCCCCCACATATGCTGCATTTCCCATCCTAGTCTTATATTCGAGTCAATTTTTGGGGGGTAAAATTAGGGGCCTCGGCTTATATTCGGGTCGGCTTATACTCGAGTATATACGGTACCATAATTATTATTATTTGCCAAATGCCAGAATAATGAGAAAGAGAGAAAGAGAGAATGTTTTAAGGCATTTGTATTACTTTCTGCAAAGTCAAAAGTTTACACACATTTATTAATATGTGTTACCATTGCTCTGAAACTATATTACTTGGGTCAAATGTTTTGGATATCCTTCCACAAGCTTCTCACAATAGTTGGTCAGAATTTGGGCCCATTACTCCTGACAAAACTGGTGTAACTGAGCCATGTTTGTTGGTCGCCTTGCTCGCACCTGCCTTTTCTGCTTTTGTCCATAAATTTTCAATAGGATTGAGATCAGGGCCTTGTGATGGCCACTCCAAAACATTGACTTTGTTATCCTTAAGCCTCTTTGTAACCAGTTTGGCAGTATGCTTCCGGTCCTTGTCCATTTGGACAAGGAGCGGAAGGTTTAACTTTCTGGCTGATATCTTGAGATGTTGCTTCAGTATTTCCATATAATCTTGGAAAGTGTATGTAAACTTCTGGTTTCAACTGTACATTTCGATCCATAGCCTCAGTATTACTAGGTTTAGATAAGATGTACCAAATTGGAAGTGACTGATTTTTCCCCTGAAATAGCAAGCACTTACCATCAGTTGTATTTAGAAATGCAGTTTATAAACAGGACCTGTAAATCTGCAATAACAGACACAGCCCATAGAAAGATTGGTATTTTTTCTTAAGAAAATAATAAATAGTATGACAGTAGGGAGCAGTGAACCCTGAAGTTACACATTTTACTGTCCCAACCCACTTGCACAATCTGCCCTAGGAGGCGGCCCACAACCGGTTGCTAGTCCCGTCCTAGATAATTGCTGGGAAGAAAGAACCTAGTGACAGATCGTCGACAACACTAAGATACAAGTGGAACAAATTATCCGGGTCAAACCAGGAGAGACCAAAATAAACCAGATGAAAACCAATAAATCAGAGCCAATAATGAGTGCAAAAGTCAAAACCAGAAGAGAAATCAGGGTAGCTCAGCAAACCAAAATCAGAAACGTTACCAAGCCAGAAGTCATAACCAGGAAGGAACGTCGGGGTCCAAATCTTTAGCCAAGAATCAAGGTCATGGTACAAGCAAGGTCAGAAAACAAGAATAATCAGAATAAGTATAAAAATGCCAGTGAGGATGTCTGAGAAGAAGACACCAATCGCAGGCAACCTGTGGCTAGCAGTTCGCCTAATTTAATAGACAGCCCTTGCTGGTCATGTGGCACGTCTGGCGTCACATGACTGATGACATCAGCGCTCCAGATGTGTCAGCGCTGCTTCCTGAAACAGGAAACCAGGCCCTGTTCCATTGGCAACCAAATGCCCGCAGAGCTGACTGCTGAGGAGAGCGACCACTGGCCCATACATTTCAAGCGCACAATGTTTTTAAAGCCTGTCATGTTTCAGCACAACTCAGCTTTTACTATTGGCATTGTGTGGATAGTGCCAGAATGTTTTACTAGTATGGCAATATCACACATTTTTTTTTCCCATAAATTATTTATATATTTTAAAATTTTTGAATTTTAGAATTTTTTGCTGCTGCCAGATGTTTGTGGAAAGTCAACAGGAAATTATGAAAAGCATATCCCATTGTTTGAGAAGCAGCCAGTAAAATTGCCATAAGCTGCAGTGGTATATTATTGTATAAGCAATCAGAGGATCATATGCTCAAGTCCCCTAAACAAAATAAAAGTTACAGTAAAAAAGTGTTAAAAAAAAAGTTAAAAAT
The DNA here is from genome assembly GCF_014858855.1 of Bufo gargarizans. Taxonomy (NCBI): domain Eukaryota; kingdom Metazoa; phylum Chordata; class Amphibia; order Anura; family Bufonidae; genus Bufo; species Bufo gargarizans. The sequence goes on along the minus strand of NC_058082.1, from coordinate 211,627,571 downwards.
TCTAATTACCCACCTTTTCCCAATTTTATATGTAAAAAATGAAAGAATAAACATATCATTGCATCCAAAAATGTCAGAATTATTAAAATATAAATATATTTCCAGTTTCAACCCCAAATTTTATTTTTATTTTTTTCCAGTACAAGACATGATAAATTAAATGGTGCCAATAAAAAATACAACTTGCCCTGCAAAAAATAGGCTGTAATATACTTATGTGAACAGAAAACTAAAAAAGTTATGGCTCTTGGAAGGCAGGGAGGAAAAGACAAAAAAAAAATGGTTGTTTGGCAAAAGGCCACTTTTGGCCGCTGAGGAAGGGGTAAGAGGTCCCCGAAACGCGTCTGGAGTGAACAGCTTACTACTCCCTTTTGGATCCAAGAAAGAGGCCTCTACATTAATGATTGCAAAAATCTGAAAGAAACTTTCGGTTAATTTCCGAATGAACGGAGCGCTCCGGATTTTATATCAACCTTCCACATCCGAACTCTCGGCACCAATACCCGCAATACTTTATGCTGTGAATCACACGCTACAGCGCGGCATTAGATCACGTGACTTGCCGGCGTCCGTGTGAAGAAGTTGGAGATATTCAACACAGCAGCTCACACAAATACTTGGGTTTGGAAGACCGCAACTTCAGACCATTTGCCTCGACCATGGAGAAGGTAAGACCCACACAGGGTTCTACATAGTGCAAACGAGCACTCCATACTGTTATATTAAAATTGAGTCTGGACATTCATCAGGAATCTGAAATTAAACAGGACTCTTGAGCTTGCATAGTGCTCTACATAGTGCAAACCAGCATTTTATACTGTTACACGGAAATTGAGTCTCAACATTTATCAGTAATCTGAGACTAAACAGGACCCTCGACTCCCATAGGAGATCCTACAATTGGGAATAGACGATATATGATCTGTCTGCGTTGATCTATACCACAGATCCCCATTCATTTGATACCAGTAGCTTCTACGATTTGTTATATACAATTTGTTATATACAACTTTTTAGGTGAATTATTGTGTTTTTATTGCAATTTTATTGTTTAGTAACATTAAACGAATGTGATCACTTTATATTGTACAAATTATTGATTTTATCCACACATACAGAGTGCCAGTCCACAACATTTCTTTGTTTCGCAAAAGAGTTAGTGCTCATGCCCATGAACATAAGGGCTCCGTGCCTGTGCTACAGACCCCAATCCCCGATCCGCAAGATATAGCAAAAGATAGGACATGTGTTATGTTTTGTGGGGCACAAGCATGGACCCAAAAGCCCACAAAAGCTCTTTGTAGTGTTTCTGTGAGCTTACAATCTATGCCTTCACTCCACAAAAGATCAACAGGTCAGCAGACATAAACTGTTTTAAAACAGACTATAATCTGGACTGTATTGGCAAAGTATACGCTGCCATAAAGCGAAATATCCAATTAGGTCAGTGGATGTTTCATTGCATATTCAGATATGACATTGAAAACACCCATGTCTTGTCGCCATCCAATGAAATAGCCAATAGAAAACCTAAAGAAAACTTACAGCTAGCTATTTGAAATGTGCAGTGCACCTCAGTACCCATTTAATGAACAAAGAGCATCATAGCTGGTTGCTTCAAAATTGCCATACCTGCTTGGTACGATGAGTTTGAGTTGCTGTTACAGTCACTTCTGCTGAATGTATCTGAGAGTGATCACTTGAAGATCTAACATGGATCTAACATGGTCTCACTTTAAAGAGTCGCAGTCGTTACTCAGGAAAAGTCAAAAGTTGAGCAGAAGGATAATGTATCTGCTGGGTGCAGGAAAAGTGCCAGGTGTGGCTGATTTACAGGTGCCATAAATAACAGTCACAAAGCGAACAAGCGCAATAAAGGACTGAGCAGAGACATATAAAGTACATCAAAGACTTTTATAGCACTTTATACATAGGAACCCAGTAGATTTCCCTTCTATTTTACAGAAGCCTGGATCGTAAAACAATGTCAGCTTGAGGGAAATGGTCTTTTTATTGGACTATTCACAGGATACTAATCAACTTTAAAACTAAGGATCACAAGTAACTCATTACAGTATTTCAGCTTTTGCAGTGATATATGTGTCCTTTCTATGGAATGTTGGTTTTTGTGGTATAATTATTTATATGCTATGATTTCCTGTTTTGTCTTTTGATCTGTTAGGCCATGAACAGCATTTATCACCCATCCACCAGATAGGTGACTAATAAATGTCTGATCATTGGGGGGGGGGGTCCAACCACTGGGACCCATAGCAGTCAATAGGGATCCCAAAGTGCCCTGTGCGAATAGTGTGTTATTGCACATATAGTATATGACCAACGCTCAGTTAACTGGCAGTTCCATAGATGTTTGTAACATCAGTCTTAGGCCTCATGCACACGACTGTTGTTTTATTCCGTGTCTGTTGTTCCGTTTTTCGTGATTTTCTGCGGACCCATTGACTTTCCGTTGACCGTTTGTCATCCGCGTCCGTGATCCGTGGTTCCAGTCCGTCAACAAATTATAACCTGTCCTATTTTTTTCACGGAAAACGGTTTGCGGACCCATTCAAGTCAATGGGTCCGTGAAAAATGCGGAGGCACACAAGATTGTCATCCGTGTCCGTTTTTTCCCATAATTTGCATGGCAAACTTGACTTAGACTTTTTTTTTACTTTCCTTCATGTCTGGTGATCCTCCAAAAATAAAGGAAGACACACGGAAACAAAAACAGAAACGGATCACAGAACAACGGAAACCCATTTTGCGGAACGGAACACAACAACGGTCGTGTGCATAAGGCCTTAGGCTACTTTCACACTGGCATTTTGTTTCCGTTTGTGAGATCCGTTCAGGGATCTCACAAGCGGTCCAAAATGGATCAGTTTTGCCCTAATGCATTCTGAATGGATAAGGATCTGCTCAGAATGCATCAGTTTGCCTCCGTTCAGTCTCCATTCCGCTTTGGAGGTGGACACCAAAGTTGTATTATCTGAACGGATGCGTTTGTGTAGATCCATGACGGATCCGCACCATACGCGAGTGTGAAAGTAGCCTTAGTACATTTGCCCCTTTGTTTCTCAGCAGCTGATAACTGATCACATAGAATGGTGTGCTTCCCAGAAGTGATTATTTTGGTGTCCACATGAACAATGCTTTAACCTCACAAATGAGCGTTTGCTTGTTCATCGGGTGATCAGCAGAACCTCAATACAGGGTAACGCTCATTCCTTATAATTACCCTGATCATTGGTCCATGTAAATAGGTATTAAGTTTACACCACCTACAAGATTAATAAATCTTTTCCAATGCGTTCAGTTATATCTAGCATGCCTTGGAGTTCAAATCCTGTTTTTGGCAGGTGTGACCTCAGTCTACTAGTGAATACAATTAACACAAAACCTATAGAGTTACACTATGTTGAATGGCAGTAAAAGTAACAAAAAGCCTTGGCTTTGACCTAATGGTAGCCTGCTTTGATCGTAAGTACAGGCTGCTCAGTGCTGGATCAAACATATCTATAGTTAACCATTGCCTGCCTGCAGTTACAGTAGATAGCATTAGTACAGTGAGCGGGGTCCGATACAATAGAATACAGTGACTGCACCTGGGCCGCTGCCATTACAAAACTAAAGGCCAGCCCCCAGCCCCTCCTCGCTGATACACACGCCGGCCGCGCTGTTCAGCTTGCGGTCGACGGTGTATCAATGTAAAAATGGCAGACTTCGCCCCATAAGATGCACTGCCATTTTCCTCCCACTTTTGGGGGAAAAAAGTGTTTCTTATAGGGCGGAAAATATAGTAGTTAGGATATGGCCACACAGTCAGATTTCCTGACGCAGTTTTATAAGCCAAAACCAGGAGTGAATTCAAAATGAGATGAGAAGTCTTATCTGTTGTCCTATATACTTTACCCCTTCAACCCTGGGCCTGGCTTCATCTTCCTGCCCAGGCCATTTTTTGCAAATCTGACATGTGTCACCTTATGTGGTAATAACTTTAAAACGCTTTTACTTATACAGGCCATTCTGAGACTGTTTTCTCGTCACATATCGTACTTCATGATAGTGGTAAAAATGAGTTAAAAAAAAAAAATCATAAAAAAATACCAAATTTACCAAAAATGTTGCAAAATTAGCAAATTTCCAAATTTCTATTTCTCTACTTTTATAATAGATAGTAATATCTCCAATAAAAGTAATTTCTTTACATTCGCCATATGTCTACTTCATGTTTGGATCATTTTGAGAATGACATTTTATTTTTTGGGGAAGTTAGAAGGCTTAGAAGTTTAGAAGCAAATCTTGAAATTTTTCGGAAAACTTCCAAAACCCACTTTTTAAGGACCAGTTCGGGTCTGAAGTCACTTTGTGAGGCTTACATAATATAAACCATCCAAAAATTTTACACTGTACCATATAAAAGGTTAGTATATAAAATGAGAATGCTCGGACTGGGAGAAAATGTCTGTATGTGGGTAAGTAACTGGCTGTGATAGAAAACAGAGGGTGGTTATTAACGGTACACACTCAGATTGGGTCACTGTCACTAGTGGAGTACCTCAGGGGTCAGTATTGGGCCCTATTCTTTTCAATATATTTGTTAATGATCTTGGAGAAGGCTTGCATAGTAAAGTATCAATTTTCGCAGGTGACACTAAACTGTGTAAAGTAATTAACACTGAAGAGGTCACTACTACAGAGGAATCTGGATAGATTGGAGGCTTGGGCAGATAAGTGGTAGATGAGGTTTAACACTGACAAATGTAAAGTTATCCACATGGGAAGGAATAATGCAAGTCACCCGTACATACTAAATGGTAAAACACTTGGTATCACTGACATGGAAAAGGATCTAGGAATTTTAATAAACAGCAAACTAAGCTGCAATAACCAGTGTCAGGCAGCTGCTGCCAAGGCCAATAAGATAATCGGTTGCATCAAAAGGGGCATAGATGCCCGTGATGAGAACATAGTCCTACCACTTTACAAATCACTGGTCAGACCACACATGGAGTACTGTGTACAGTTCTGGGCTCCTGTGAACAAGGCAGACATAGCAGAGCTGGAGAGGGTCCAGAGGAGGGCAACTAAAGTAATAACTGGAATGGGTGGACTACAGAACCCTGAAAGATTATCAAAATTACGGTTATTCACTTTAGAAAAAAGACGACTGAGGGGAGATCTAATTACTATGTATAAATATATCAGGGGTCAGTACAGAGATCTATCCCATCATCTATTTATCCCTAGGACTGTGACTGTGACAAGGGGACATTCTCTGCGTCTAGAGGAAAGAAGATTTGTACACAAACATAGAAGAGGATTCTTTACGGTAAGAGCAGTGAGACTATGGAACTCTCTGCCTGAGGAGATGGTGATAGTGAGTACAATAAAGGAATTCAAGAGGGGCCTGGATGTATTCCTGGAGTGGAATAATATTACAGGCTATAGCTACTAGAGAGGGGTTGTTGATCTAGGGAGTTATTCTGATTGCCTGATTGGAGTCAGGAAGGAATTTTTTATTCCCCTAAAGTGAGGAAAATTGGCTTCTACCTCACAGTTTTTTTTTGCCTTCCTCTGGATCAACTTGCAGGATGACAGGCCGAACTGGATGGACAAATGTCTTTTTTCGGCCTTATGTACTATGTTACTATGTTAAAATGACCCTACTTTAAAAAAAACTACACCCCTCAAGGTATACAAAACAGATTTTACAAACTTTGTTAACCCTTTAGGTGTTCCACACGAATTAATGGAAAATGGAGATGAAATTTCAGAATTTCACTTTTTTGGCAGATTTTACATTTTAATAATTATTTTCCAGTAGCAAAGCCAAGGTTAACAGCCAAATAAAACTCAATATTTATTACCCTAATTATGCGGTTTACAGAAGCACCCCACACATGATCGTAAACTGCTGTACGGGCACAAGGCAGGGCGCAGTAGGAAAGGAACGCCATATGGTTTTTGGAAGGCAGATTTAGCTGAACAGATGCCATGTCCCATTTGAAGCCCCCCTGATGCCCCCTTACGGTAGAAACTCAAAAAAGTGACCACATTTTGGAAACTATGGGATAAGGTGACAGTTTTATTGGTACTATTTTGGGGTACATATGATTTTTAATTGCTCTATATTACGTTTTTTGTGAGGCAAGATAACCCAAAAAATTGATGTTTTGGCACTGTTTTTATTTTTTATTTTTACAGCGTTTACCTGAGGGATTAGGTCATGTGACTTTTTTATAGAGCAGATTGTTACGGACGTGGCAATACCTAATATGTCTACATTTTCTTATTTATTTAAAGGGAACCTGTCATGTGGATATTTCATTATAATCTAACTAATTATATACAATTATTAACCACTTCAACCCCGCTAGCTGAAACCCCCTTAATGACCAGGCCACTTTTTACACTTCTGCACTACACTACGTTCACCATTTATTGCTCGGTCATGCAACTTACCACCCAAATGAATTTTACCTCCTTTTCTTCTCACTAATAGAGCTTTCTTTTGGTGGTATTTCATTGCTGCTGACATTTTTACTTTTTTTGTTATTAATCTAAATTTAACGATTTGTTTGCAAAAAAATGACATTTTTCACTTTCAGTTGTAAAATTTTGCAAAAAAAAACGACATCCATATATAAATTTTTCGCTAAATTTATTGTTCTACATGGTTTGGGTAAAAGTTATAGCGTTTACAAACTATGGTACAAAAATGTGAATTTCTGCTTTTTGAAGCAGCTCTGACTTTCTGAGCACCTGTCATGTTTCCTGAGGTTCTACAATGCCCAGACAGTACAAACACCCCACAAATGACCCCATTTCGGAAAGTAGACACCCTAAGGTATTCACTGATGGGCATAGTGAGTTCATAGAACTTTTTATTTTTTGTCACAAGTTAGCGGAAAATTATGATTTATTTTTTATTTTATTTTTTTCTTACAAAGTCTCATATTCCACTAACTTGTGACAAAAAATAAAAACTTCCATGAACTCACTATGCCCATCACAAAATACCTTGGGGTGTCTTCTTTCAAAAATGGGGTCACTTGTGGGGTAGTTATACTGCACTGGCATTCTAGGGGCCCAGATGTGTGAGAAGAAGTTTGCAATCAAAATCTGTAAAAAATGACCGGTGAAATCCGAAAGGTGCACTTTGGAATGTGTGCCCCTTTGCCCACCTAGGCTGCAAAAAAGTGTCACACATCTGGTATCGCCGTACTCAGGAGAAGTTGGGGAATGTGTTTTGGGGTGTCATTTTACATATACCCATGCTGGGTGAGATAAATATATTGGTCAAATGCCAACTTTGTATAAAAAAATGGGAAAAGTTGTCTTTTGCCAAGATATTTCTCTCACCCAGCATGGGTATATGTAAAATGACACCCCAAAACACATTCCCCAACTTCTCCTGAGTACGGCAATACCAGATGTGTGACACTTTTTTTGCAGCCAAGGTGGGCAAAGGGGCACACATTCCAGAGAGCACCTTTCGGATTTCACAGGCCATTTTTTACACATTTTGATTGCAAACTACTTACCACACATTAGGGCCCCTAGAATGCCAGGGCAGTATAACTACCCCACAAGTGACCCCATTTTGGAAAGAAGACACCCCAAGGTATTCCGTGAGGGGCATGGCAAGTTCCTAGAATTTTTTATTTTTTGTCACAAGTTAGCGGAAAATGATGATTTTTTATTTTTTTTTCCTTACAAAGTCTCATATTCCACTAACTTGCAACAACAACAAAAAAATTCTAGGAACTCGCCATGCCCCCCACGGAATACCTTGGGGTGTCTTCTTTCCAAAATGGGGTCACTTGTGGCGTAGTTATACTGCCCTGGCATTTTAGGGGCCCATATGTGTGAGAAGTAGTTTGCAATCAAAATCTGTAAAAAATGACCGGTGAAATCCGAAAGGTGCACTTTGGAATGTGTGCCCCTTTGCCCACCTAGGCTGCAAAAAAGTGTCACACGTGTGGTATCGCCGTACTCAGGAGAATTTGGGGAATGTGTTTTGGGGTGTCATTTTACATATACCCATGCTGGGTGAGAGAAATATCTTGGCAAAAGACAACTTTTCCCATTTTTTTATACAAAGTTGGCATTTGACCAATATATTTATCTTACCCAGCTTGGGTATATGTAAAATGACACCCCAAAACACATTCCCCAACTTCTCCTGAGTACGGCGATACCACTTTTTTGCAGCCTAGATGCGCAAGGGTGCCCAAATTCCTTTTAGGAGGGCATTTTTAGACATTTGGATCCCAGACTTCTTCTCACGCTTTAGGGCCCCTAAAAAGCCAGGGCAGTATAAATACCCCACATGTGACCCCATTTAGGAAAGAAGATACCCCAAGGTATTCAATGAGGGGCCTGGTGAGTTCATAGAAAAAAAAATTTGGGGCATAAGTTAGTGGAAATTGATTTTTTTTTTTAGTTTTTTCTCACAAAGTCTCAATTTCTGCTAACTTGGGACAAAAATTTAAAACTTTAATGGACTCAATATGCCCCTCAGTGAATACCTTGGGGTGTCTTCTTTCCAAAATGGGGTCATTTGTGGGGTGTTTGTACTGCCCTGGCATTTGAGGGTCTCCGCAATCATTACATGTATGGCCAGCATTAGGAGTTTCTGCTATTCTCCTTATATTAAGCATACAGGTAATGAGATTTTTTTTTTTTCGTTCAGCTTCTGGGCTGAAAGAAAAAAATGAACGGGACAGATTTCTTCATTCGCATCGATCAATGTGGATGAAAAAATCTTTGCCCAAAAAAATAAAAAGGAGGGGAAAGGCGTCTGCCAGGACATAGGAGCTCCGCCCAACATCCATACCCACTTAGCTCGTATGCCCTGGCAAACCAGATTTCTCCATTCACATCAATCGATGTGGATGAATAAATCATTGCCGGGATTTTTTATTATTTTTTTATATACAAAGTGTTTGCCAAAGCATATGAACACCGCCACCTCCTCAGCTCATATGCCTCGGCAAACGTATCTTTTACTGCAGAGGAGAAATCTCGTCTTGCAGCGCCGCATACACCGACTTGTGTGTAATCTGACAGCAGCGCAATGCTTCTGTCAGAATGCACATCAGTGCTGCAGCTAGTCGATCGGTTGGTCCACCTGGAAGGTAAAAAAAACAAAACAAAAAAGAATAAACCAGGCCGCAACGCAATAAATTTATTAACTTTATAATAACTTTAGAACAGAACATATAAACTTTTTTTTAACTTTTGAAACTGAACTTTAACTTTTTTGCTTACTGGTGTTTTTTTTTTTTTTTTTTTTACCTTTTATAGGACAAACCTCTCCTTCCCCATGGGACAATGTGCAAAGCGCAAATCGCCCAAAGATGTGGCGAAGTATATTATGCACTTTATCCCAGGTGAAAGGAGAGGTTTGCAGCAGCTCTGTGTGTGAATGGGCCCTAATAGCCCTGTGTGCCTGTCCTGGTGAGATGTGATCCCTATGCTAGGTGTACCTGTGTGTGGTACTTCCGGAAACACTCTCCAAAGCATAGGGCAGGGTGGTCAGGGCAGTCAGGACAGAAATAGCGGGTGTCACGCCTTATTCCACTCCTGCTACAGACACAACATCTTTTTCGGGGTGACGGTTGGGTTGAGGTACCAGGAACGACATTGGGGAAATGTCGCTTGTGTAGACGGCTAACTACACTGGTGGATGGGGCCACGGAACCTCCTGGATACAGGAGGTTCTCGATGATCTCTTCCTGAAATTTGAGGAAGGATCCTGTTCTTCCAGCCTTACTGTAGAGAACAAAACTATTATACAGTGCCAATTGAATCAAATATACAGACACCTTCTTATACCAGCGTCTGGTGCGGCGGGAAACTAAATACGGAGACAACATCTGGTCATTGAAGTCCACCCCTCCCATGAGCGCATTATAGTCGTTGACACAGAGGGGCTTTTCAATGACACGGGTTGCTCGCTCAATTTGTATTGTCGTGTCTGCGTGAATGGAGGAGAGCATGTAAACGTCACGCTTGTCTCTCCTTTTCACCGCGAGCAGTTACACAAGGCAGCCCTCTCCCCCCTTGCAAGACAGGTGGTAACGAGCCATTGGGGGAAGCCCGCGCGACTAGTTCGCGCGGTGCCACAGCAGCCAATCTGTTCTAGAAACAAATGCCTGAAGAGGGCCACACTTGTGTAGAAATTGTCCACATAAAGATGGTACCCCTTGCCGAATAAGGGTGACACCAAGTCCCAGACTGTCTTCCCACTGCTCCCCAGGTAGTCAGGGCAACCGACCGGCTCCAGGGTCTGATCTTTTCCCTCATAGATCCGAAATTTGTGGGTATAATCTGTGGCCCTTTCACAGAGCTTATACAATTTGACCCCATACCGGGCGCGCTTGCTTGGGATGTATTGTTTGAAGCCAAGGCGCCCGGTAAAATGTATAAGGGACTCATCTACGCAGATGTTTTGCTCAGGGGTATACAAATCTGCAAATTTCTGGTTGAAGTGGTCTATGAGGCGCCGAATTTTGTGGAGTCGGTCAAAAACTAGGTGGCCTCTGGGACGAGAAGTGCTATTGTCACTAAAGTGCAGGAAACGCAGGATGGCCTCAAATCGTGCCCTGGACATAGCAGCAGAGAACATGGGCATGTGATGAATTGTGTTCGTGGACCAATATGACCGCAATTCATGCTTTTTGGTTAGACCCATGTTGAGGAGAAGGCCCAGAAAAATTTTAATTTCGAAAACTTGGACTGGTTTCCACCGGAAAGGCTGGGCATAATAGCTTCCCAGGTTGGCGGATATAAATTGAGTGGCATACCGATTTGTTTCTGCCACAACTAAGTCCAAGAGCTCCGCAGTCAAGAACAGCTAAAAAAATCCCAGGGCCGAACCGATCTGAGCTGTCTCAACCTGAACTCCAGACTGAGTGGTGAAAGGGGGAACTACAGGTGCGGCTGAAGTTGGGGACTGCCAATCAGGGTTTGCCAGCACCTCTGGGATTCTAGGGGCTCTACGGGCACATCTGTGCGGTGGCTGCAACGGGGTAACTAATGCATGTGCCACCGTACCAGCTTCAACTGCCCTTCTGGTGCTCGCCACTTCACCATGTTCTACGGCAGTGCTGGTACTAGGTCCAGGGAGGGCTGCGCTGCTGGTGTATGCCTCACCACGTAATCCGACAGCGCCAGCCCCACTCTGCTGCCCTTGAAGCGGATCCTGCACAACCTGTGGTCTAGCGACACGGGGCCGGGTACGCCTGGTGCTATCAGGGACCTCAACCTCCTCGTCCGAACTTTGGGTCAGAGTGCCACTGCTTTCTACAGGTTCATATTCTGACCCGCTAGATTCATCAGATGAGGGTTCCCATTCCTCATCCGACTGGGTCAGAAGCCTGTAGGCCTCTTCAGAAGAATACCCCCTGTTTGACATTTGGGCAACTAAATTCCCTGAGACTACCCAAGAAAAAAAGCAAGCCTGTCTTACAAATGGGAGGCTAGCGAAGTACCGGAGGCCGCTGCGGTTGATAAAAAATATCAAAACTGATTTTTTTATCGCCGCAGCGCGTGTAAAGTGATTGTGCAGTGATAAAAAAAAAAATTTTTGGTCACTGCGGCGGGGCGGGCGTGGGTGAACGCACGTGTAGGAGACCGATCAGGCCTGATCGGGCAAACACTGCGTTTTGGGTGGAGGGTGAGCTAAGATGACACTAATACTATTATAGATCTGACTGTGATCAGTTCTGATCACTTACAGATACTATAAAAGTACAAAAGCTGATTAGCGATACGCTAATCAGCGAATAAGTGACTGCGGTGCGGTGGGCTGGGCGCTAACTGATCCCTAAACTACCTAACCAAGGGGCCTAAACTATCCCTAAAACAGTCAATACCAGTGAAAAAAAAAATGTTTGCACTGATCACTTTTTTCACTTTCACTAGTGATTGACAGGGGCAAGAAGGGGTGATCAAGGGGTTAATTGGGGTGCAGGGGGGTGATCTGGGGCTAAGTGTAATGTTTGGTGCTACTCACTGTGAAGCCTGCTCCTCTTCTGAGACTAACCGACGAAAAGGACAAATTATTTACTAATATGATGTGTTATATGTAGGGATGAGCGAACTCGAACTGTATAGTTCGGGTTCGTACCGAATTTTGGGGTGTCCGTGACACGGACCCGAACCCGGACATTTTCGTAAAAGTCCGGGTTCGGGTTCGGTGTTCGTCGCTTTCTTCGCGCTTTTGTGACGCTTTCTTGGCGCTTTTTGAAAGGCTGCAAAGCAGCCAATCAACAAGCGTCATACTACTTGCCCCAAGAGGCCATCACAGCCATGCCTACTATTGGCATGGCTGTGATTGGCCAGAGCACCATGTGACCCAGCCTCTATTTAAGCTGGAGTCACATAGCGCCGCCCGTCACTCTGCTCTGATTAGCGTAGGGAGAGGTTGCGGCTGCGACAGTAGGGCGAGATTAGGCAGATTAACTCCTCCAAAGGACTTGATTAACTGATCGATCTGCAGCTGTGGATCATTGAGCTGCTGATCCTCAATTGCTCACTGTTTTTAGGCTGCACAGACCGTTTGTCAGTCTCATTTTTCTGGGGTGATCGGCGGCCATTTTGTGTCTTGTGGTGCGCCAGCACAAGCTGCGACCAAGTGCATTTAACCCTCAATGGTGTGGTTGTTTTTTGGCTAAAGCCTACATCAGGGTGAAGCTGTCACACCAAGTGCATTTATCCAGCAATAGTCTGTTCATTTTTTGGCCATATACAAAATCAGGGGCAAGCTGCGCCTGTCACCAAGTGCATTTAACCCTCAATGGTGTGGTTGTTTTTTGGCTAAAGCCTACATCAGGGTGAAGCTGTGACACCAAGTGCATTTAACCAGCAATAGTCTGTTCATTTTTTGGCCATATACAAAATCAGGGGCAAGCTGCGCCTGTCACCAAGTGCATTTAACCCTCAATGGTGTGGTTGTTTTTTGGCTAAAGCCTACATCAGGGTGAAGCTGTCACACCAAGTGCATTTAACCAGCAATAGTCTGTTCATTTTTTGGCCATATACAAAATCAGGGGCAAGCTGCGCCTGTCACCAAGTGCATTTAACCCTCAATGGTGTGGTTGTTTTTTGGCTAAAGCCTACATCAGGGTGAAGCTGTCACACCAAGTGCATTTAACCAGCAATATTCTGTTTATTTTTTGGCCATATCCCAGTCTAATTCTGTCACTAAATCCATACCGGTCACCCAGCGCCTAAATACTAGGCCTCAAATTTATATCCAGCTAAATCTGTCCCTAGTGCTGTAGCTGGGCGAGTTATTTAGTGTCCGTTCAAGCACATTTCTTGTTCTGGGTTGAAATACAATTCCCAATTTAGCAATTTCATAATTTAGTGGTTTCTGCTATATCAGAGCTATTTGAAATCTATCCCTAAAAGGGTATATAATATTCAAGGTGCACATTGGGTCATTCAGAATAACTTCACACACACCCGCTACTGTGTATTTCCAAGTCTAATTCTGTCACTAAACCCATACCTGTCACCCAGCGCCTAAATACTAGGCCTCAAATTTAAATCCCTCTAAATCTCTCGTTACCCACCGCTGTACTGTTGTTGCTGGGCAAGATATTTAGTGTCCGTCAAAGCACATTTTTTGTTCTGGGTTGAAGTACAATTCCCAATTTAGCAATTTCATAATTTAGTGGTTTCTGCTATATCAGAGCTATTTGAAATCTATCCCTAAAAGGGTATATAATATTGAAGGTGCACATAGGGTCATTCAGAATAACTTCACACACACGCTTCTGTGCATTTCCAAGTCTAATTCTGTCACTAAATCCATACCGGTGACCCAGCGCCTAAATACTAGGCCTCAAATTTAAATCCCTCTAAATCTCTCGTTACCCACCGCTGTACTGTTGTTGCTGGGCAAGATATTTAGTGTCCGTCAAAGCACATTTTTTGTTCTGGGTTGAAGTACAATTCCCAATTTAGCAATTTCATAATTTAGTGGTTTCTGCTATATCAGAGCTATTTGAAATCTATCCCTAAAAGGGTATATAATATTGAAGGTGCACATAGGGTCATTCAGAATAACTTCACACACACGCTTCTGTGCATTTCCAAGTCTAATTCTGTCACTAAATCCATACCGGTGACCCAGCGCCTAAATACTAGGCCTCAAATTTAAATCCCTCTAAATCTCTCGTTACCCACCGCTGTACTGTTGTTGCTGGGCAAGATATTTAGTGTCCGTCAAAGCACATTTTTTGTTCTGGGTTGAAGTACAATTCCCAATTTAGCAATTTCATAATTTAGTGGTTTCTGCTATATCAGAGCTATTTGAAATCTATCCCTAAAAGGGTATATAATATTGAAGGTGCACATTGGGTCATTCAGAATAACTTCACACACACCCGCTACTGTGTATTTCCAAGTCTAATTCTGTCACTAAACCCATACCTGTCACCCAGCGCCTAAATACTAGGCCTCAAATTTAAATCCCTCTAAATCTCTCGTTACCCACCGCTGTACTGTTGTTGCTGGGCAAGATATTTAGTGTCCGTCAAAGCACATTTTTTGTTCTGGGTTGAAGTACAATTCCCAATTTAGCAATTTCATAATTTAGTGGTTTCTGCTATATCAGAGCTATTTGAAATCTATCCCTAAAAGGGTATATAATATTGAAGGTGCACATAGGGTCATTCAGAATAACTTCACACACACGCTTCTGTGCATTTCCAAGTCTAATTCTGTCACTAAATCCATACCGGTCACCCAGCGCCTAAATACTAGGCCTCAAATTTATATCCCGCTGAATTTGAATACAATACATTGGGCCAAATAATATATTTGTTGTTGTGGTGAACCATAACAATGAGAAAAACATCTAGTAAGGGACGCGGACGTGGACATGGTCGTGGTGGTGTTAGTGGACCCTCTGGTGCTGGGAGAGGACGTGGCCGTTCTGCCACATCCACACGTCCTAGTGTACCAACTACCTCAGGTCCCAGTAGCCGCCAGAATTTACAGCGATATATGGTGGGGCCCAATGCCGTTCTAAGGATGGTAAGGCCTGAGCAGGTACAGGCATTAGTCAATTGGGTGGCCGACAGTGGATCCAGCACGTTCACATTATCTCCCACCCAGTCTTCTGCAGAAAGCGCACAGATGGCGCCTGAAAACCAACCCCATCAGTCTGTCACATCACCCCCATGCATACCAGGGAAACTGTCTCAGCCTCAAGTTATGCAGCAGTCTCTTATGCTGTTTGAAGACTCCGCTGGCAGGGTTTCCCAAGGGCATCCACCTAGCCCTTCCCCAGCGGTGAAAGACATAGAATGCACTGACGCACAACCACTTATGTTTCCTGATGATGAGGACATGGGAATACCACCTCAGCATGTCTCTGATGATGACGAAACACAGGTGCCAACTGCTGCGTCTTTCTGCAGTGTGCAGACTGAACAGGAGGTCAGGGATCAAGACTGGGTGGAAGACGATGCAGGGGACGATGAGGTCCTAGACCCCACATGGAATGAAGGTCGTGCCACTGACTTTCACAGTTCGGAGGAAGAGGCAGTGGTGAGACCGAGCCAACAGCGTAGCAAAAGAGGGAGCAGTGGGCAAAAGCAGAACACCCGCCGCCAAGAGACTCCGCCTGCTACTGACCGCCGCCATCTGGGACCGAGCACCCCAAAGGCAGCTTCAAGGAGTTCCCTGGCATGGCACTTCTTCAAACAATGTGCTGACGACAAGACCCGAGTGGTTTGCACGCTGTGCCATCAGAGCCTGAAGCGAGGCATTAACGTTCTGAACCTGAGCACAACCTGCATGACCAGGCACCTGCATGCAAAGCATGAACTGCAGTGGAGTAAACACCTTAAAACCAAGGAAGTCACTCAGGCTCCCCCTGCTACCTCTTCTGCTGCTGCCGCCTCGGCCTATTCTGCTGCTGCCGCCTCGGCCTCTTCCTCCGCCTCTGGAGGAACGTTGGCACCTGCCGCCCAGCAAACAGGGGATGTACCACCAACACCACCACCACCACCTCCGTCACCAAGCGTCTCAACCATGTCACACGCCAGCGTTCAGCTCTCCATCTCACAAACATTTGATAGAAAGCGTAAATTCCCACCTAGCCACCCTCGATCCCTGGCCCTGAATGCCAGCATTTCTAAACTACTGGCCTATGAAATGCTGTCATTTAGGCTGGTGGACACAGACAGCTTCAAACAGCTCATGTCGCTTGCTGTCCCACAGTATGTTGTTCCCAGCCGGCACTACTTCTCCAAGAGAGCCGTGCCTTCCCTGCACAACCAAGTATCCGATAAAATCAAGTGTGCACTGCGCAACGCCATCTGTGGCAAGGTCCACCTAACCACAGATACGTGGACCAGTAAGCACGGCCAGGGACGCTATATCTCCCTAACTGCACACTGGGTAAATGTAGTGGCAGCTGGGCCCCAGGCGGAGAGCTGTTTGGCGCACGTCCTTCCGCCGCCAAGGATCGCAGGGCAACATTCTTTGCCTCCTGTTGCCACCTCCTCCTTCTCGGCTTCCTCCTCCTCTTCTTCCACCTGCTCATCCAGTCAGACACACACCTTCACCACCAACTTCAGCACAGCCCGGGGTAAACGTCAGCAGGCCATTCTGAAACTCATATGTTTGGGGGACAGGCCCCACACCGCACAGGAGTTGTGGCGGGGTATAGAACAACAGACCGACGAGTGGTTGCTGCCGGTGAGCCTCAAGCCCGGCCTGGTGGTGTGTGATAATGGGCGAAATCTCGTTGCAGCTCTGGGACTAGCCAATTTGACGCACATCCCTTGCTTGGCGCATGTGCTGAATTTGGTGGTGCAGAAGTTCATTCACAACTACCCCGACATGTCAGAGCTGCTGCATAAAGTGCGGGCCGTCTGTTCGCGCTTCCGGCGTTCACATCCTGCCGCTGCTCGCCTGTCTGCGCTACAGCGTAACTTCGGCCTTCCCGCTCACCGCCTCATATGCGACGTGCCCACCAGGTGGAACTCCACCTTGCACATGCTGGACAGACTGTGCGAGCAGCAGCAGGCCATAGTGGAGTTTCAGCTGCAGCACGCACGGGTCAGTCGCACTACAGAACAGCACCACTTCACCACCAATGACTGGGCCTCCATGCGAGACCTGTGTGCCCTGTTGCGCTGTTTCGAGTACTCCACCAACATGGCCAGTGGCGATGACACCGTTATCAGCGTTACAATACCACTTCTATGTCTCCTTGAGAAAACACTTAGGGCGATGATGGAACAGGAGGTGGCCCAGGAGGAGGAGGAGGAGGATGAGGAAGAGGGGTCATTTTTAGCACTTTCAGGCCAGTCTCTTCGAAGTGACTCAGAGGGAGGTTTTTGCAACAGCAGAGGCCAGGTACAAATGTGGCCAGCCAGGGCCCACTACTGGAGGACGAGGAGGACGAGGATGAGGAGGAGGTGGAGGAGGATGAGGATGAAGCATGGTCACAGCGGGGTGGCACCCAACGCAGCTCGGGTCCATCACTGGTGCGTGGCTGGGGGGAAAGGCAGGACGATGACGATACGCCTCCCACAGAGGACAGCTTGTCCTTACCCCTGGGCAGCCTGGCACACATGAGCGACTACATGCTGCAGTGCCTGCGCAACGACAGCAGAGTTGCCCACATTTTAACCTGTGCGGACTACTGGGTTGCCACCCTGCTGGATCCACGCTACAAAGACAATGTGCCCACCTTACTTCCTGCACTGGAGCGTGATAGGAAGATGCGCGAGTACAAGCGCACGTTGGTAGACGCGCTACTGAGAGCATTCCCAAATGTCACAGGGGAACAAGTGGAAGCCCAAGGCCAAGGCAGAGGAGGAGCAAGAGGTCGCCAAGGCAGCTGTGTCACGGCCAGCTCCTCTGAGGGCAGGGTTAGCATGGCAGAGATGTGGAAAACTTTTGTCAACACGCCACAGCTAACTGCACCACCACCTGATACGCAACGTGTTAGCAGGAGGCAACATTTCACTAACATGGTGGAACAGTACGTGTGCACACCCCTCCACGTACTGACTGATGGTTCGGCCCCATTCAACTTCTGGGTCTCTAAATTGTCCACGTGGCCAGAGCTAGCCTTTTATGCCTTGGAGGTGCTGGCCTGCCCGGCAGCCAGCGTTTTGTCTGAACGTGTATTCAGCACGGCAGGGGGCGTCATTACAGACAAACGCAGCCGCCTGTCTACAGCCAATGTGGACAAGCTGACGTTCATAAAAATGAACCAGGCATGGATCCCACAGGACCTGTCCGTCCCTTGTCCAGATTAGACATTAACTACCTCCCCATAACCATATATTATTGGACTCCAGGGCACTTCCTCATTCAATCCTATTTTTATTTTCATTTTACCATTATATTGCGATGCTACCCAAAGTTGAATGAACCTCTCCTCTGCCTGTGTGCTAGGCCTAAATATATGCCAATGGACTGTTGCAGTGGTGGCTGACATGAAGCCTGATTCTCTGCTATGACATGCAGACTAATTCTCTGCTGACATGAAGCCAGATTGTCTGTTACGGGACCTCTCTCCTCTGCCTGGGTGCTGGGCCTAAATTTATGACAATGGACTGTTGCAGTGGTGGCTGACGTGAAGCCTGATTCTCTGCTATGACATGCAGACTGATTCTCTGCTGACATGAAGCCAGATCCTCTGTTACGGGACCTCTCTCCTCTGCCTGGGTGCTGGGCCTAAATTTATGACAATGGACTGTTGCAGTGGTGGCTGACGTGAAGCCTGATTCTCTGCTATGACATGCAGACTGATTCTCTGCTGACATGAAGCCAGATCCTCTGTTACGGGACCTCTCTCCTCTGCCTGGGTGCTGGGCCTGAATATATGCCAATGGACTGTTGCAGTGGTGGGTGACGTGAAGCCTCATTCTCTGCTATGACATGCAGACTAATTCTCTGCTGACATGAAGCCAGATTGTCTGTTACGGGACCTTTCTCCTCTGCCTGGGTTCTGGGCCTAAATTTATGAAAATTGACTCTTACAGTGGTGGGTGACGTGAAGCCTGATTCTCTGCTATGATATGAAGACTGATTCTCTGCTGACATGAAGCCAGATTGTCTGTTACGGGACCTTTCTCCTCTGCCTGGGTTCTGGGCCTAAATTTATGAAAATTGACTCTTACAGTGGTGGGTGACGTGAAGCCTGATTCTCTGCTATGATATGAAGACTGATTCTCTGCTGACATGAAGCCAGATTGTCTGTTACGGGACCTTTCTCCTCTGCCTGGGTTCTGGGCCTAAATTTATGAAAATTGACTCTTACAGTGGTGGGTGACGTGAAGCCTGATTCTCTGCTATGATATGAAGACTGATTCTCTGCTGACATGAAGCCAGATTGTCTGTTACGGGACCTTTCTCCTCTGCCTGGGTTCTGGGCCTAAATTTATGAAAATTGACTCTTACAGTGGTGGGTGACGTGAAGCCTGATTCTCTGCTATGATATGAAGACTGATTCTCTGCTGACATGAAGCCAGATTGTCTGTTACGGGACCTTTCTCCTCTGCCTGGGTTCTGGGCCTAAATTTATGAAAATTGACTCTTACAGTGGTGGGTGACGTGAAGCCTGATTCTCTGCTATGATATGAAGACTGATTCTCTGCTGACATGAAGCCAGATTGTCTGTTACGGGACCTTTCTCCTCTGCCTGGGTTCTGGGCCTAAATTTATGAAAATTGACTCTTACAGTGGTGGGTGACGTGAAGCCTGATTCTCTGCTATGATATGAAGACTGATTCTCTGCTGACATGAAGCCAGATTGTCTGTTACGGGACCTTTCTCCTCTGCCTGGGTTCTGGGCCTAAATTTATGAAAATTGACTCTTACAGTGGTGGGTGACGTGAAGCCTGATTCTCTGCTATGATATGAAGACTGATTCTCTGCTGACATGAAGCCAGATTGTCTGTTACGGGACCTTTCTCCTCTGCCTGGGTTCTGGGCCTAAATTTATGAAAATTGACTCTTACAGTGGTGGGTGACGTGAAGCCTGATTCTCTGCTATGATATGAAGACTGATTCTCTGCTGACATGAAGACAGATTCTCTGTTACGGGACCTCTCTCCTCTGCCTGTGTGTGTGCTGGGCCTAAATATATGCCAATGGACTGTTGCAGTGGTGGCTGACGTGAAGCCTCATTCTCTGCTATGACATGCAGACTAATTCTCTGCTGACATGAAGACAGATTCTCTGTTACGGGACCTCTCTCCTCTGCCTGTGTGTGTGCTGGGCCTAAATATATGCCAATGGACTGTTGCAGTGGTGGGTGACGTGAAGCCTCATTCTCTGCTATGACATGCAGACTAATTCTCTGCTGACATGAAGCCAGATTGTCTGTTACGGGACCTCTCTCCTCTGCCTGTGTGTGTGCTGGGCCTAAATATATGCCAATGGACTGTTGCAGTGGTGGCTGACGTGAAGCCTCATTCTCTGCTATGACATGCAGACTAATTCTCTGCTGACATGAAGACAGATTCTCTGTTACGGGACCTCCCTCCTCTGCCTGGGTGCTGGGCCTAAATATATGCCAATGGACTGTTGCAGTGGTGGCTGACGTGAAGCCTCATTCTCTGCTATGACATGCAGACTAATTCTCTGCTGACATGAAGACAGATTCTCTGTTACGGGACCTCTCTCCTCTGCCTGGGTGCCGGGGCCTAAATATCTGAGAATGGACTGTTCCAGTGGTGGGTGACGGGAAGCCAGATTCTCTGCTATGGAACCTCTCTCCAATTGATTTTGGTTAATTTTTATTTATTTAATTTTTATTTTAATTCATTTCCCTATCCACATTTGTTTGCAGGGGATTTACCTACATGTTGCTGCCTTTTGCAGCCCTCTAGCTCTTTCCTGGGCTGTTTTACAGCCTTTTTAGTGCCGAAAAGTTCGGGTCCCCATTGACTTCAATGGGGTTCGGGTTCGGGACGAAGTTCGGATCGGGTTCGGATCCCGAACCCGAACATTTCCGGGATGTTCGGCCGAACTTCTCGAACCCGAACATCCAGGTGTTCGCTCAACTCTAGTTATATGGCTTCTGATTGGATTTTTTAAAAATCAGCAACCTGCCAGCGACGATCATTGGCTGGCAGGTTGCTGACGTGACCCCCCTCTAACTTTTGCTAGCCCGCGATGCGCATGCGCGGGCCGGCAAAGCGCATCATCTCGCGTCTCGCGAGATGACGCATATATGCGTGACTCTGCGTAGCGCTGCCACCTCCGGAACGCGAATCTGCGTTAGGCGGTCCGGAGGTGGTTAACTACTAAAACGTACCTTAGATGTATTCACTTACTGGTGTGCCTGATTTTTACCTCATAATATACACACAAAGATGCCGCATGCTAATGAGCTGATTTGAGTCCAGCGTGATGTCATTGAGTCCAGCGTATATTTAATTCAGAGCTATAGCCACTCCCCTGCCCACCTGCTGCTGATTCATATGGAAAAAACTGTTATTCAGCAGCAGGTGGGCGGGGAGAGTCAGGAGCTCATGAATATTCAGGACTCATCATTATCAGCTGGAGCTTTTCAATACAAGATGTTGGCAGATTGACTGGGTCAATTAAAAAAAGTGACCCAGCATTTTGCTAAGAGAATCAGTCACTTATTTATGCTGCCCTTAGTTAGGACCCCATAAAACTGGTGACAGGTTCCCTTTAAGTTTTACACAATAATAGCATTCTTGAAACCAATATAATGATATCTTAGTGTATCCATATTCTGAGAGCCATAGCTTTTTTATTTTTTGACCGATTCTCTTAGGTAGGGTCTCAATTTTTGTGGGATGAGGTGACGGTTTTGGGGGCCTTTTTGATCACTTGCTGTTGCAATTTTTGTGATGTAATGTGACAAAAATTGCATTTTTTTACAAATTGTTTTTTTTTTTGTACCGTGTTCACCTGAGTGGTTAGATCCTGTGATATTTTTATAGAGCTGGTTGTTACGTACGTGGTGATACCTAATATGTATACATTTTTTAATTTTTTATCACTTTAGCACAATAATAGCAGTTTTGAAACAAAAAAAAATGATGTTTTAGGCTACTTTCACACTAGCGTTCGAGCGGATCCGTTCTGAACGGATCCGCTCATATTAATGCAGACGGTGGTTCCGTTCAGAACGGATCCGTCTGCATTATAACTTAGAAAAATTTTCTAAGTGTGAAAGTAGCCTGAGCGGATCCGTTCAGACTTTACATTGAAAGTCAATGGGGGACGGATCCGCTTGAAGATTGAGCCATATGGTGTCATCTTCAAGCGGATCCGTCCCCATTGACTTCCATTATAAGTCGGAACGGATCCGCTCGCCTCCGCACGGCCAGGCGGACACCCGAACGCTGCTTGCAGCGTTTGGGTGTCCGCTCACTGAGCGGAGCGGAGGCTGAGGGCTGGCAGACGGATGCATTCTCAGTGGATCCGCCTCCACTGAGAATGCATTAGGGCCAAACGGCTGCGTTCAGGGCCGCTTGTGAGCCCCTTCAAACAGAGTTCACGAGCGGACACCTGAACGCAGGTGTGAAAGGAGCCTAAGTCATCCATGTTCTCTCCATGTTAGGCGTTAGGCTTCAGTGCACTCCTCCTGGATGGGTTTTGTATGCCTTGTGTGTTACCACTGATCATGTTTCCACTACAGGACTGAGGGATATAATTTTTATAGTGATTTTATGGCTTTCCCGCTTGTTCACTGTCTTTCCTGTGGGACATTATTATATGCTGATATAATTACTGTGATAATTCTTATTGAACCATCTTTGGGGTTTGCCCCATGTACTTGTTGTTTTTAACTTTGATATTTCAATAAAATATTTTCTATTTTCTTTCTGATGTGCGGCCATTATATGGTATTTCTTTGTCTATTTGTCTTCATGTCTTATATATATACCAGGCCAGCACTCTGTTCAAATGATTATTGGTGTGCCCCCCGTGTTTTAGTATTGTAGCCTTGTTTATTTTGGCTTGGGACACGTTCTCTTTTGCCTTTTCTGGGGTTGTGGCACCCTATTGTGGTCATATCATGGCATTTAATTTGGAGGTGAGGGAAGCAGCATGGGCTTCGCAGGCAACTGCCTTGTTCCATGAAGATGGGGTCACTGATACAGGGGGTGACTTTAGAGCATTAACGTCTGAGATTATCGACGCTCATAAGTTGTACACACGAGTATGGTGGAATATTAAGAGTCTTGAAGAATACCTTAAGTGCTCCATTATTCCTAGGGGGCTGAGGGTACAAAAATTTCCTGCATGGGAGGTTACTGCTGAATTTAAAGAGACCTGGGAACAGGGACTCTTGCAATGTTCCAAAATAATGATGGATATGTTGATCACACATGATAAGGAATTGTTACAACAGACTAGATTAAGATTGATGGAGTTAGAATGAAAATTGGGTCAGCATGATAAGGAGAAGGTTGCGTCATTTCAAGCAAGATTGAAAGAAATATTGGAAAGCTTTGATAAAGAGGTTATAATAGGTAAAAAAGCAAAATTTCAACGTGACAAAAGTGACTTTGAGAGGAGACAGGCTTTTAGGTGGAAACATAGTGGTAATACACGGGCACCTCCTAGGGGTTATCAAACCAATAAAATAACTGTAAAACAAGTGACCCCTGGTACGATGAGTGATGCGGATTTTTTATCCGAAAACAGCGAAGACAGCGAACTCGGAGGGGATTACGAAAATCCCAGAAGGAAGGGACCTCAACTACGCAGGGGCAACAACCAATCAGTACCATACAAGAAACGGATGTAGAAATTATGCCATCACAGGTTAGCAGGTCACTACAGGTCATAAATCTCTCCTCTCATGTACTATCAGAACAAGAAAGACGTGTTCTACAAAAAGGACTGTCTTTCTCCCCCATGAATACATTAGACAAGTTTGAGTTTGTGAAAGATGTTTACTTATTTTGCAGACAGTTATGCTTCAAGCTACTTTATGCCCAACCCACATTGTTGACGGAATTAATGGAGGATGAACGTGGTGTTTTTCTTGATCTAATGGATTTGTTAAAGGAGAGTGAGAGTGACCTAGGTAGGAGAACCTTCTGTCTATCGAAACCATCTACAATCACACCGTCATTGAGTCTTTTCCCCAATATTAACTTGTTCTTTCAAGCTGTTCTTCAGGAAATTCGCTAAATCCCAAAAAATACTATCAGGGGACGGAATATGGCTGCAACAGAATCTGTCATCATTAAACAACTGCAACAAAACAGTTCCTTTGTCATCAAAGAAGCCGATAAAGGTGGGAACGTGGTTTTGTGGGATACTGGTAAATATGTAAAAGAGGCCAAACGGCAATTAGGTAATAAGATTTTCTACACTCCTATTCCAGCAGACCCCACAACCACCTTTAAAAAAAAATTGGACCAACTCCTAAAAAGGGCCCTTGACATGAGAATTATAACGAAACGGGAACTCCATTTTCTGGAGGTGAGTTGTCCCATAACACCAACTTTCTATATGCTACCCAAGGTGCATAAAAACCTAGAGGACCCACCAGGTCGGCCAATTGTGGCGGGGATTGGGGGACTGTGTGAGCAAGCATCTATTTATTTAGATTTCTTCTTGCAGCCGTTCGTCCTGGGATTGAAATCTTACATCCGTGACTCTATGCACCTTATCCAACAACTTAAGCAGATTATCTTGCCATCCGATATTCTATTGGTTACATGCGACATTGAGTCGCTATATTCTAATATCGCTCACAACCATGGGATTACTGCCGTTGAATTTTTCTTGTCCTGTTCCACCACAGGCGATCCAGCCCACCACACTTTCCTGGTGAGTTTATTGGAATTTGTTCTTTCTCACAATTATTTTGTTTTTGACCGGGTGTTTTACAGGCAGGTCTTGGGCACGGCCATGGGGGCACGTTGTGCGCCCTCCTATGCCAACCTATTTCTAGGTTGGTGGGAGGCCACACGGGTCTACCCAATGGACGGCTTCAGGGACCATGTGGTGGGCTGGTATCGCTTCATAGATGATATTTTGTTTTTTTGGCAGGGTTCAAGACAAGAATGTGAAGATTTCATCAACCAACTTAATGACAACCAATATAACATAACTTTGACATCTAATATTTCGGAGTCCAAGGTTGACTTTCTGGATCTTCAAATCAAGGTAAACGATGGCAGATTTGTAACCTCTCTTTTTCGAAATCACACAGCAACTAATAATATATTGCATTTCTCAAGCTTCCATCCTAAACATCTAAAGATGGGTATACCTGGGGGCCAGTTCCTACGCTTACGACGTAATTGCACGGAAATGAATGATTTTAAGATGGCATCAGAAGATTTATCCATGAGACTTCATGAGAGGGGTTACCCAAAAAAAGTTATATCACGGGCATTTGAAAATGCAAAAGGATCAATACGTGAGGATTTATTCATACCCAGATTTAAATCAAGGGATAGCAAGGTACGGCTAATCACTAAATACAACAATCAATGGTCGGACCTCTATAAAATCTTGAATACCCACTGGTTTTTACTCCAATCGGATGACAAATTGGCGGCATATGTTGATGATAAACCTAAGATCATAGCACGAAGGGCAACTAACCTAGAAGACACGTTAGTATCCAGCCATTTTCAACGCCCGGTAACATCTACGGGCAGGGGCACTGCCCTGAAAGGTACATATTCCTGTGGGAACTGTAATACATGTCAACTAATGCTGAACTCAAATATTTTCTCCCATGGGGACAATTCTAGAGTGTACTTAAAACAGTATATTAATTGCCGTTCTAGGAACGTAGTATATGCTCTTTTGTGCCCCTGTGAGAAGATCTATGTGGGCCAGACAATGCAGGAATTGAGGAAAAGGGTGCAACAACATACATCAAATATTCGACTGGCAGCAAGAGATAGAAACAAGGGCGAGAAACCACTTACATCAGTGGCAGCTCATTTTTTGGACCACCACAATGGTAGGTATGATGACCTACGGGTGGTGGGATTGGACTTGATCCGGGGCAACATTAGGGGTACACACATCTCCAGGTGTTTGCTCCGGTCTGAAGCAAGATGGCTATACAACCTTGGTTCACAATCGCCAGGGGGGCTCAATGAGGAACTTACTTTCACTGTTTTTTATATGTAGACCCATCCTTTTATTTCATGGGTCTATATATTACTTGGTCTGTTTTTCCTCTTTTTTCTTTTCACCTTATTGAATAGTTTCTATTTCTTTATATTTAGGATCACAGGATTAAAGCTCACTGCAACACAGGACTCACCGTAACACGAATACTCTTCTACTCTGGATTTCCCTGTCTAACCGACCTTATAACAGAGGGATGACCTATTAAAAGGACACTTCTAATATTTTCACTGACCTCGGATCTTTGGACTTGCTAGGTTGCCGTGCAACTCCAATGACCCTAGGCCATATTTCTTTGTTGCACACACAATATCCTCATTTTTAACTCCTCCCTGGTGAATAACCGGGTTCTTATTTGTACCATATATTTTCATCTATATGCTGTATGGACTGCTGATAATTTGGTTTTCGATATAAAAATAGTGGGACTTATAATTATTAATTGAGATATGTATTATTCGTCTTCTGATGAGTGCTCCAGGTTTGTCCCCCTTTTTTTGCTCATATATGCGCTTGCGCTCGTCTGGCCCTTTTGTCCCGGTGCGTGGTCCACAATCCCCTTGGTTTTGCGAAGTGTGCATGCGAATGCTGTTTCAGCATTGATTCAGTATTTTAGTGGATTATAATATGCCAATGGATATTATGGATATGGATTGTGATTTTCTTCCTTTTTTCATGTATGTCATGAAATGTCTATATTTTTAATTTATGAATTAGTTTTTAATTTTTCTTTGTATTACATTGTGGTTGGATAGGGATTGGATGTTCGGATATTATGGATATGAATTATGGTTCTTTCCTCTAATCATGTATGTTATGTGATATAATATATTTTTATGTGTTCAGACATCATGATTATGAATTTTGATTTTTTCCCCCAATCATGTATGATATGCGATATCTTAAAAATTTATGAATTTGGCCTTATAAATTATATTATTATTGGTGAGGTTTTGGGGGTTACAGAATATATTTTTATGTACTTCTGCACTATTGTATATCCATTGTGGCATATAAATCATATAATTAGGAGGCAAATCCGGAAATGCACTTTTTTCTATATATTGTTTTATTATTATGTATATTAAGGATTTAATCATGATTAAGAATATTACTTATGTTTTTTATTAATATCTTTGCTGTGGATGTTTTCGCTTGCACTTTGCGTCTCGCGGGGATTAACTTGCGATGTGGCTCGCGGATGTGACGCCGGGCTCCTCGCTGCGCTTCCGTTGTTTGGAGCGCATCGTGGGGCTGAGGTCTCTTCCGGGAGCCATTTTGCGCATACGCACCCGTGATGTCAACACGCCGGCCTGGCTGGCGTCCGCGGGTGCACGTGGACCACGCACCGGGACACATTCAGGTGATACCTGTCGGCCCCCCCACCTAATATTAGCTTCTTCTCAACAGGTATGACCACAATTTATATAATATTTATTCAATCAACAACATTGCCTATATAAGATGAGATTTTAGGATCACAATGCACATGGACCTCTGAGGAAGCTGGTCTAGGAACCAGCGATACGCGTTAGGCTTCAGTGCACTCCTCCTGGATGGGTTTTGTATGCCTTGTGTGTTTCCACTACAGGACTGAGGGATATAATTTTGATAGTGATTTTATGGCTTTCCCGCTTGTTCATTGTCTTTCCTGTGGGACATTATTATATGCTGATATAATTACTGTGATAATTCTTATTGAACCATCCTTGGGGTTTGCCCCATGTACTTGTTGTTTTTAACTTTGATATTTCAATAAAATATTTTCTATTTTCTTTCTGATGTGCGGCCATTATATGGTATTTCTTTGTCTGGTTGTCTTCATGTCTTATATATATACCAGGCCAGCACTCTGTTCAAATGATTATTGGTGTGCCCCCCGTGTTTTAGTATTGTAGCTCTCCATGTTCTGAGAGCTATAGTTTTTTTTTATTTTTTGGGCAATTGTCTTAAGTAGGGACTCATTTTTTGCGGGATGAGGTGATGGCTTTATTGATACCATTTTGTGGGACATACGCCTTTTTGATCGCTTGGTGTTGCACTTTTTGTGATGTGAGGTGACAAAAATGGCTTTTTTTACACCGTTTTTATTTTTATTTTTTTATGGTGTTTATCGGACAGGGTGTGGGTTTTGTTTTGTTTTTTCAGTTTTTTTATTATAAAATAAGGGGAAAAGGGCATTTTTTTTTCTTTTTTACTTTATTAATTTTATTACTTTATTAATTTTATTAAAAACACTTATTTTTTACTTTTTTTCTTTACTTTTTTTATGATGTTCACTTTTGGGGGTCTGATCCCCTCTGCAATGCACTACAATACATCTGTCATACACTAACAGCCTGAGGCTGGATCTCCTGAGCACCCGTAGAAGGCAGTTCCTAATGCCGTGCAAGGCATTAGGCAGCCTCTGCACGGCATCGGGCTGCCTTGTGACGCATCGGGTCCCTGCCACAGCAGCGCGTGGACTCGATGCGATCACTCACCCAGCACAAACCCCTCTTCTATGTCGCGGTCAGAGCAGACCGTGGCATAGAAGGGGTTAATCCACCAGCATCGGCTTTTACAGCAATGCTGGCGGATACAGCAGGGGCCCGGCTACCACGGACTGCCGGGCCCCTGCAGAGATCACTATGACGTACTATTACGTAAAATTGCAGGAATGCAGTGGTTCCCATGACGTAGTAGTACGTCATAGGTCGGGAAGGGGTTAATAATAATAATAATCTTTATTTATATAGCAGCCACATTTTCCATAGCGCTTTATAATCAGTAAATGTACAAAACGAGCCATAAATAACATAACAACGAACAAGTCAACAATTAAAACAAGAGGAATGAGGGCCCTGCTCGCAAGAGCTTACAATCTATGAATGTTCTCTCTTTTTATGAGCCACCCCTAGTTTTGTTTTCCAAAACTGCATCAGAAAACCTGACTGTGTGGTCGTGCCCTTAGACTTGTAGTGCTTTAAACTAGATGTTTTGGCTATTAGTGGATGAGTGTGCCCATGCCCTAGTATAGATAAGTCTGAACTCCAGAGCCATTAATTATATCATTATGTTAATAACATTTTCTCATAACACATTCTTTAATAATGGTATAGTATTGTTGATATTTTGGGTGTGGGGGATAATTGTTATAGGGGAAAGAAGACAAGCATAGTTCTTTCCATGTTTAGTCTTAGGAAGCAGAAAGACATGAAGGAAGAGATGACAGACAGGGATGTGGGATGGTAGAGTGTCTGATGTGGGAGCAGAGACATACTGTAGATCAGAGTGCCATGATCAGCAGACAACAATACTGTGTGTACACTTCAAGCCAATGTTATCTTTACAGCTACAACACATTATTCTGTAGGAGGCTCCATATGATGCAAGCAACATGGTGACCATGAGCAAGATCCCTCTCTGTAGAACAATGTGCAGATGCACTGCGAAATACAGTGGTCCCTCAAGTTACAATATTAATTGGTTCTTTGGACATTGTTGTCATGGTCTTACCTCCTTGCTGTTCTCCTTCGTTTGACATGTGCTGGCGGCCATCTTGGTTTCTGGGGTTCTTGTAGCCTCCCACCCTGCGGCTCCTCCTTCCCACTGGGAGGAGCTGGATGCCTAGCTCATATATAT
The DNA here is from genome assembly GCF_014858855.1 of Bufo gargarizans. NCBI lineage: Eukaryota > Metazoa > Chordata > Amphibia > Anura > Bufonidae > Bufo > Bufo gargarizans. The sequence goes on along the minus strand of NC_058082.1, from coordinate 211,597,802 downwards.
AGGAGGTCTGTGGCTTCAGTTCCCTGCTTGGTCCTCCTGTGCTCACATGCTTCTAAGACTGCTGCTGCTTCTGGTTCCTGATCCTGGCTTCGTCTGACTACCCTGCTGATTCCTGATCCTGGCTTCGTCTGACTACCCTGTTGGTTCCTGATCCTGGCTTCATCTGACTACCCTTCTGGTTCCTGATCTCTGGTTTCGCAAGACCCTGCTTCGGTTTAGCCATCCGTTTGGACTTTTGCCTTACAGCTTTATTTTCAATAAAGCCTTCTTATTTCCACTCATCTCTTGTTGTACGTCTGGTTCATGGTTCCATGACATTAGGACCAAGCCATGAATTCTGACGGTACAGGGCCATCCTCGCTACCTACGCTGGTTGCCAGACTTGATCAGCAGGATCACCTGTTGGGTCGGTTCGCTGTGGCGTTGCAAACCCTGCTTGAACGCACGGCTCATTTAGCTTCCGTTGCCGATGGGTCGGTTGTCGCTCCTGGGCCCGCTCCTACTGCCGCTCCGGTTGTTGCGCCAGAGTCTACCCCGACACCTGTTGCTGCGCCTGCGGTGTTTCGGGGTATGACCGGTTCTGCCCCCCTTCCACAGCGCTTTGGGGGAGAGCCAACTCAGTGCCGAGGTTTCCTTAACCAGGTGGGCATTTACTTCGAGTTGCTGCCACATGCCTTTCCTACTGAGAGATCAAAGGTGGGCTTCTTGATCTCGCTGCTCTCGGACAAGGCCTTGGCCTGGGCCAGCCCTTTATGGGAGAACAACAATCCGGTGGTTGCCGAGTTTTCCGGTTTTGTTGCTTCTCTTCGGAAGGTATTCGATGTGCCGGCTCGTGCTGCCTCTGCTGCGAAGCTCCTTATGTCCATCAGACAGGGTTCACGATCCGTAGCTGAATACGCCATTGAGTTTCGTACCCTGGCAGCAGAGGTGGGCTGGAATAATGAGGCTCTGGTCGCTGCTTTCTCTCATGGTCTCTCGGATGCCTTGAAGGATGAGGTTGCAGCTAAGGACCTACCTGTGGAGCTCGAGTCTCTTATTTCTTTCCTGATTTTGATTGACACCAGACTCAGGGAGAGACCTTCCTTTCAGGAGAGCCTGCGGAGGCCTTCTAACAGATTGGCGTCTACGTTTGCTGTCCCACCCGTGCCTCCCTCTCCTCCCACGCCTCCTGGGGATGACTTGTCTGGGGGTGAACCCATGCAGCTGGGGTTTGCTCGCCTGTCCGAGGGGGAGAGGGTACTCCGGAGACGCGAGGGCCGATGCATGTACTGTGGTCTCGGTGGGCATTTTCGGTTGGCATGCCCGAACCGTCCGGGAAACGCTCGCACCTGAGATCCTGTCGGGGGCAGATCTTGGGTGGAGTCTCCTCGTCCCCGGTTTCCCGTGTTGACAAACCACTGATTACTGTTGTCCTCTCCTGGGTCGGGGGCTCGGTGACGACCCAGGCGTTGGTGGACTCTGGTGCTGGTGGTTTGTTCATTGATAGTGTGTTCGCTGCCGCCAATTCCATTCCTCTGCAGCCTCGAGGTTCCCCACTGGCTCTTGAGGCGATAGACGGCAGACCCCTTCTGCCGCCACACGTGACTCATGAGACCCTTCCAGTGGGGATGGCCATTGGTGCCGTTCACAGAGAGTCGGTCTGTCTCCAGGTTATTTCGTCTCCACACTACTCGGTGGTCTTGGGGTACCCCTGGCTCCAGAAGCATAATCCGACTTTCAATTGGAAATCGGCCGAGATCCTCTCGTGGTCACCGCAGTGTGGGGCTAGTTGCATCCATGGGCCTGTCAAGTTGCTGTGTACTTCCTCGGACTCTCTGTTGCCTCCTGAATACGAGGAGTACCGGGATGTATTCGATAAGGTGCGTGCGGTTGCCCTACCTCCGCACCGCCCATACGATTGTGCCATAGAGTTACAATCTGGTGCCGTTCCTCCTCGTGGCAAAGTCTATCCACTGTCGGTAGCGGAGAATGAGGCCATGGAGGAGTACGTGAGGGAGGCGCTTTCACGCGGACACATTCGCAAATCCTCGTCCCCGGCAGGGGCTGGATTTTTCTTTGTGAAAAAGAAGGGCGGTGAGTTGAGGCCTTGCATCGATTACAGGGGTCTCAATCGCATCACGATCAAGAACGCTTACCCGATACCCTTGATTTCCGAGCTGTTCGATCGCCTCAAAGGGGCCACGGTCTTTACCAAACTCGACCTGAGGGCGGCATATAACCTGGTAAGGATCAAGGCGGGCGATGAGTGGAAGACCGTGTTTAACACCAGGACCGGTCATTATGAATCCTTGGTTATGCCCTTTGGGTTGTGCAATGCGCCCGCAGTCTTCCAGGAATTCATCAACGATGTTTTCCGTGACCTGTTGCAGCAGTGTGTGGTGGTCTATTTGGATGACATCTTGGTATATTCTGAATCCATGGAGGCTCACATTCTGGATGTCAGACGAGTGTTGCAACGGTTACGAGTAGGGATGAGCGAACTCGAACTGTATAGTTCGGGTTCGTACCGAATTTTGGGGTGTCCGTGACACGGACCCGAACCCGGACATTTTCGTAAAAGTCCGGGTTCGGGTTCGGTGTTCGTCGCTTTCTTGGCGCTTTTGTGACGCTTTCTTGGCGCTTTTTGAAAGGCTGCAAAGCAGCCAATCAACAAGCGTCATACTACTTGCCCCAAGAGGCCATCACAGCCATGCCTACTATTGGCATGGCTGTGATTGGCCAGAGCACCATGTGACCCAGCCTCTATTTAAGCTGGAGTCACATAGCGCCGCCCGTCACTCTGCTCTGATTAGCGTAGGGAGAGGTTGCGGCTGCGACAGTAGGGCGAGATTAGGCAGATTAACTCCTCCAAAGGACTTGATTAACTGATCGATCTGCAGCTGTGGATCATTGAGCTGCTGATCCTCAATTGCTCACTGTTTTTAGGCTGCCCAGACCGTTTGTCAGTCACATTTTTCTGGGGTGATCGGCGGCCATTTTGTGTCTTGTGGTGCGCCAGCACAAGCTGCGACCAAGTGCATTTAACCCTCAATGGTGTGGTTGTTTTTTGGCTAAAGCCTACATCAGGGTGAAGCTGTCACACCAAGTGCATTTAACCAGCAATAGTCTGTTCATTTTTTGGCCATATACAAAATCAGGGGCAAGCTGCGCCTGTCACCAAGTGCATTTAACCCTCAATGGTGTGGTTGTTTTTTGGCTAAAGCCTACATCAGGGTGAAGCTGTCACACCAAGTGCATTTAACCAGCAATAGTCTGTTCATTTTTTGGCCATATACAAAATCAGGGGCAAGCTGCGCCTGTCACCAAGTGCATTTAACCCTCAATGGTGTGGTTGTTTTTTGGCTAAAGCCTACATCAGGGTGAAGCTGTCACACCAAGTGCATTTAACCAGCAATAGTCTGTTCATTTTTTGGCCATATACAAAATCAGGGGCAAGCTGCGCCTGTCACCAAGTGCATTTAACCCTCAATGGTGTGGTTGTTTTTTGGCTAAAGCCTACATCAGGGTGAAGCTGTCACACCAAGTGCATTTAACCAGCAATAGTCTGTTCATTTTTTGGCCATATACAAAATCAGGGGCAAGCTGCGCCTGTCACCAAGTGCATTTAACCCTCAATGGTGTGGTTGTTTTCTGGCTAAAGCCTACATCAGGGTGAAGCTGTCACACCAAGTGCATTTAACCAGCAATAGTCTGTTTATTTTTTGGCCATATACTACATCAGGGGCAAGCTGCGCCCGTCACCAAGTGCATTTAACCCTCAGTAGTGTGGTTGGTCAAGCTGTGACACCAAGTGCATTTAACCAGCAATAGTCTGTTCATTTTTTGGCCATATACTACATCAGGGGCAAGCTGCGCCCGTCACCAAGTGCATTTAACCAGCAATAGTGTGGTTATTTTTTGGCCATATCCCAGTCTAATTCTGTCACTAAATCCATACCGGTCACCCAGCGCCTAAATACTAGGCCTCAAATTTATATCCCGCTAAATCTCTCGTTACCGCTGTCCTGTTGTAGCTGGGAAAGTTATTTAGTGTCCGTCAAAGCACATTTTTTGTTCTGGGTTGAAGTACAATTCCCAATTTAGCAATTTCATAATTTAGTGGTTTCTGCTATATCAGAGCTATTTGAAATCTATCCCTAAAAGGGTATATAATATTCAAGGTGCACATTGGGTCATTCAGAATAACTTCACACACACCCGCTACTGTGTATTTTCAAGTCTAATTCTGTCACTAAACCCATACCTGTCACCCAGCGCCTAAATACTAGGCCTCAAATTTATATCCTGCTAAATCTCTCGTTACCGCTGTCCTGTTGTAGCTGGGAAAGTTATTTAGTGTCCGTCAAAGCACATTTTTTGTTCTGGGTTGAAGTACAATTCCCAATTTAGCAATTTCATAATTTAGTGGTTTCTGCTATATCAGAGCTATTTGAAATCTATCCCTAAAAGGGTATATAATATTCAAGGTGCACATTGGGTCATTCAGAATAACTTCACACACACCCGCTACTGTGTATTTTCAAGTCTAATTCTGTCACTAAACCCATACCTGTCACCCAGCGCCTAAATACTAGGCCTCAAATTTATATCCTGCTAAATCTCTCGTTACCGCTGTCCTGTTGTAGCTGGGAAAGTTATTTAGTGTCCGTCAAAGCACATTTTTTGTTCTGGGTTGAAATACAATTCCCAATTTAGCAATTTCATAATTTAGTGGTTTCTGCTATATCAGAGCTATTTGAAATCTATCCCTAAAAGGGTAGATCATATTGAAGGTGCACATAGGGTCATTCAGAATAACTTCACACACACCCGCTACTGTGTATTTCCAAGTCTAATTCTGTCACTAAACCCATACCTGTCACCCAGCGCCTAAATACTAGGCCTCAAATTTATATCCCGCTAAATCTCTCGTTACCGCTGTCCTGTTGTAGCTGGGAAAGTTATTTAGTGTCCGTCAAAGCACATTTTTTGTTCTGGGTTGAAGTACAATTCCCAATTTAGCAATTTCATAATTTAGTGGTTTCTGCTATATCAGAGCTATTTGAAATCTATCCCTAAAAGGGTATATAATATTCAAGGTGCACATTGGGTCATTCAGAATAACTTCACACACACCCGCTACTGTGTATTTCCAAGTCTAATTCTGTCACTAAACCCATACCTGTCACCCAGCGCCTAAATACTAGGCCTCAAATTTATATCCTGCTAAATCTCTCGTTACCGCTGTACTGTTGTTGCTTGGAAAGATATTTAGTGTCCGTCAAAGCACATTTTTTGTTCTGGGTTGAAGTACAATTCCCAATTTAGCAATTTCATAATTTAGTGGTTTCTGCTATATCAGAGCTATTTGAAATCTATCCCTAAAAGGGTATATAATATTCAAGGTGCACATTGGGTCATTCAGAATAACTTCACACACACCCGCTACTGTGTATTTCCAAGTCTAATTCTGTCACTAAACCCATACCTGTCACCCAGCGCCTAAATACTAGGCCTCAAATTTATATCCTGCTAAATCTCTCGTTACCGCTGTACTGTTGTTGCTGGGCAAGATATTTAGTGTCCGTCAAAGCACATTTTTTGTTCTGGGTTGAAATACAATTCCCAATTTAGCAATTTCATAATTTAGTGGTTCCTGCTATATCAGAGCTATTTGAAATCTATCCCAAAAAGGGTATATAATATTCAAGGTGCACATAGGGTCATTCAGAATAACTTCACACACACGCTTCTGTGCATTTCCAAGTCTAATTCTGTCACTAAATCCATACCGGTCACCCAGCGCCTAAATACTAGGCCTCAAATTTATATCCCGCTGAATTTGAATACAATACATTGGGCCAAATAATATATTTGTTGTTGTGGTGAACCATAACAATGAGAAAAACATCTAGTAAGGGACGCGGACGTGGACATGGTCGTGGTGGTGTTAGTGGACCCTCTGGTGCTGGGAGAGGACGTGGCCGTTCTGCCACATCCACACGTCCTAGTGTACCAACTACCTCAGGTCCCAGTAGCCGCCAGAATTTACAGCGATATATGGTGGGGCCCAATGCCGTTCTAAGGATGGTAAGGCCTGAGCAGGTACAGGCATTAGTCAATTGGGTGGCCGACAGTGGATCCAGCACGTTCACATTATCTCCCACCCAGTCTTCTGCAGAAAGCGCACAGATGGCGCCTGAAAACCAACCCCATCAGTCTGTCACATCACCCCCATGCATACCAGGGAAACTGTCTCAGCCTCAAGTTATGCAGCAGTCTCTTATGCTGTTTGAAGACTCCGCTGGCAGGGTTTCCCAAGGGCATCCACCTAGCCCTTCCCCAGCGGTGAAAGACATAGAATGCACTGACGCACAACCACTTATGTTTCCTGATGATGAGGACATGGGAATACCACCTCAGCATGTCTCTGATGATGACGAAACACAGGTGCCAACTGCTGCGTCTTTCTGCAGTGTGCAGACTGAACAGGAGGTCAGGGATCAAGACTGGGTGGAAGACGATGCAGGGGACGATGAGGTCCTAGACCCCACATGGAATGAAGGTCGTGCCACTGACTTTCACAGTTCGGAGGAAGAGGCAGTGGTGAGACCGAGCCAACAGCGTAGCAAAAGAGGGAGCAGTGGGCAAAAGCAGAACACCCGCCGCCAAGAGACTCCGCCTGCTACTGACCGCCGCCATCTGGGACCGAGCACCCCAAAGGCAGCTTCAAGGAGTTCCCTGGCATGGCACTTCTTCAAACAATGTGCTGACGACAAGACCCGAGTGGTTTGCACGCTGTGCCATCAGAGCCTGAAGCGAGGCATTAACGTTCTGAACCTGAGCACAACCTGCATGACCAGGCACCTGCATGCAAAGCATGAACTGCAGTGGAGTAAACACCTTAAAACCAAGGAAGTCACTCAGGCTCCCCCTGCTACCTCTTCTGCTGCTGCCGCCTCGGCCTATTCTGCTGCTGCCGCCTCGGCCTCTTCCTCCGCCTCTGGAGGAACGTTGGCACCTGCCGCCCAGCAAACAGGGGATGTACCACCAACACCACCACCACCACCTCCGTCACCAAGCGTCTCAACCATGTCACACGCCAGCGTTCAGCTCTCCATCTCACAAACATTTGATAGAAAGCGTAAATTCCCACCTAGCCACCCTCGATCCCTGGCCCTGAATGCCAGCATTTCTAAACTACTGGCCTATGAAATGCTGTCATTTAGGCTGGTGGACACAGACAGCTTCAAACAGCTCATGTCGCTTGCTGTCCCACAGTATGTTGTTCCCAGCCGGCACTACTTCTCCAAGAGAGCCGTGCCTTCCCTGCACAACCAAGTATCCGATAAAATCAAGTGTGCACTGCGCAACGCCATCTGTAGCAAGGTCCACCTAACCACAGATACGTGGACCAGTAAGCACGGCCAGGGACGCTATATCTCCCTAACTGCACACTGGGTAAATGTAGTGGCAGCTGGGCCCCAGGCGGAGAGCTGTTTGGCGCACGTCCTTCCGCCGCCAAGGATCGCAGGGCAACATTCTTTGCCTCCTGTTGCCACCTCCTCCTTCTCGGCTTCCTCCTCCTCTTCTTCCACCTGCTCATCCAGTCAGCCACACACCTTCACCACCAACTTCAGCACAGCCCGGGGTAAACGTCAGCAGGCCATTCTGAAACTCATATGTTTGGGGGACAGGCCCCACACCGCACAGGAGTTGTGGCGGGGTATTGAACAACAGACCGACGAGTGGTTGCTGCCGGTGAGCCTCAAGCCCGGCCTGGTGGTGTGTGATAATGGGCGAAATCTCGTTGCAGCTCTGGGACTAGCCTAATTTGACGCACATCCCTTGCTTGGCGCATGTGCTGAATTTGGTGGTGCAGAAGTTCATTCACAACTACCCCGACATGTCAGAGCTGCTGCATAAAGTGCGGGCCGTCTGTTCGCGCTTCCGGCGTTCACATCCTGCCGCTGCTCGCCTGTCTGCGCTACAGCGTAACTTCGGCCTTCCCGCTCACCGCCTCATATGCGACGTGCCCACCAGGTGGAACTCCACCTTGCACATGCTGGACAGACTGTGCGAGCAGCAGCAGGCCATAGTGGAGTTTCAGCTGCAGCACGCACGGGTCAGTCGCACTACAGAACAGCACCACTTCACCACCAATGACTGGGCCTCCATGCGAGACCTGTGTGCCCTGTTGCGCTGTTTGAGTACTCCACCAACATGGCCAGTGGCGATGACACCGTTATCAGCGTTACAATACCACTTCTATGTCTCCTTGAGAAAACACTTAGGGCGATGATGGAAGAGGAGGTGGCCCAGGAGGAGGAGGAGGAGGAGGAGGAAGAGGGGTCATTTTTAGCACTTTCAGGCCAGTCTCTTCGAAGTGACTCAGAGGGAGGTTTTTGGCAACAGCAGAGGCCAGGTACAAATGTGGCCAGCCAGGGCCCACTACTGGAGGACGAGGAGGACGAGGATGAGGAGGAGGTGGAGGAGGATGAGGATGAAGCATGGTCACAGCGGGGTGGCACCCAACGCAGCTCGGGTCCATCACTGGTGCGTGGCTGGGGGGAAAGGCAGGACGATGACGATACGCCTCCCACAGAGGACAGCTTGTCCTTACCCCTGGGCAGCCTGGCACACATGAGCGACTACATGCTGCAGTGCCTGCGCAACGACAGCAGAGTTGCCCACATTTTAACCTGTGCGGACTACTGGGTTGCCACCCTGCTGGATCCACGCTACAAAGACAATGTGCCCACCTTACTTCCTGCACTGGAGCGTGATAGGAAGATGCGCGAGTACAAGCGCACGTTGGTAGACGCGCTACTGAGAGCATTCCCAAATGTCACAGGGGAACAAGTGGAAGCCCAAGGCCAAGGCAGAGGAGGAGCAAGAGGTCGCCAAGGCAGCTGTGTCACGGCCAGCTCCTCTGAGGGCAGGGTTAGCATGGCAGAGATGTGGAAAACTTTTGTCAACACGCCACAGCTAACTGCACCACCACCTGATACGCAACGTGTTAGCAGGAGGCAACATTTCACTAACATGGTGGAACAGTACGTGTGCACACCCCTCCACGTACTGACTGATGGTTCGGCCCCATTCAACTTCTGGGTCTCTAAATTGTCCACGTGGCCAGAGCTAGCCTTTTATGCCTTGGAGGTGCTGGCCTGCCCGGCAGCCAGCGTTTTGTCTGAACGTGTATTCAGCACGGCAGGGGGCGTCATTACAGACAAACGCAGCCGCCTGTCTACAGCCAATGTGGACAAGCTGACGTTCATAAAAATGAACCAGGCATGGATCCCACAGGACCTGTCCGTCCCTTGTCCAGATTAGACATTAACTACCTCCCCATAACCATATATTATTGGACTCCAGGGCACTTCCTCATTCAATCCTATTTTTATTTTCATTTTACCATTATATTGCAAGGCTACCCAAAGTTGAATGAACCTCTCCCTCTGCCTGTGTGCTAGGCCTAAATATATGCCAATGGATTGTTGCAGTGGTGGCTGACGTGAAGCCTCATTCTCTGCTATGACATGCAGACTGATTCTCTGGTGACATGAAGCCAGATTGTCTGTTACGGGACCTCTCTCCTCTGCCTGGGTGCTGGGCCTGAATTTATGACAATGGACTGTTGCAGTGGTGGGTGACGTGAAGCCTGATTCTCTGCTATGACATGCAGACTGATTCTCTGGTGACATGAAGCCAGATCCTCTGTTACGGGACCTCTCTCCTCTGCCTGGGTGCTGGGCCTAAATTTATGAAAATGGACTGTTGCAGTGGTGGGTGACGTGAAGCCTCATTCTCTGCTATGACATGCAGACTGATTCTCTGCTGACATGAAGCCAGATCGTCTGTTACGGGACCTCTCTCCTCTGCCTGGGTGCTGGGCCTAAATTTATGAAAATGGACTCTTACAGTGGTGGGTGACGTGAAGCCTGATTCTCTGCTATGACATGAAGACTGATTCTCTGCTGACATGAAGCCAGATTGTCTGTTACGGGACCTCTCTCCTCTGCCTGGGTGCCGGGGCCTAAATATCTGAGAATGGACTGTTCCAGTGGTGGGTGACGGGAAGCCAGATTCTCTGCTATGGAACCTCTCTCCAATTGATTTTGGTTAATTTTTATTTATTTAATTTTTATTTTAATTAATTTCCCTATCCACATTTGTTTGCAGGGGATTTACCTACATGTTGCTGCCTTTTGCAGCCCTCTAGCCCTTTCCTGGGCTGTTTTACAGCCGTTTTAGTGCCGAAAAGTTCGGGTCCCCATTGACTTCAATGGGGTTCGGGTTCGGGACGAAGTTCGGATCGGGTTCGGATCCCGAACCCGAACATTTCCGGGATGTTCGGCCGAACTTCTCGAACCCGAACATCCAGGTGTTCGCTCAACTCTAGTTACGAGAGAACAAGCTGTTCGGTAAGCTTGAGAAATGCGAATTTCACCGATCCCAGGTAACCTTCTTAGGTTACATCATTTCCGCTGAGGGGTTCTCCATGGATCCTGAGAAGGTTTCGGCTGTCTTACAGTGGCCCCAGCCCAGCGGTCTTCGTGCCCTGCAGCGCTTTTTGGGCTTCGCCAATTATTATCGGAAGTTCATCAGGGACTTTTCCATGCTAGCCAAGCCTCTCACGGATCTGACCAGGAAGGGCAGTAATCCCCAGGTCTGGCCGCCCGAGGCCATCCGAGCTTTTGAGGCTCTAAAGTCCGCCTTTGTGTCGGCTCCGATTCTGTCGCATCCCAACCCTGGGTTGCCGTTTGTCCTCGAGGTGGACGCGTCTGAGACGGGAGTAGGCGCCCTCCTGTCTCAGCGTAGAACACCAGAGGGTCCTCTGCTTCCTTGTGGGTTTTACTCCCGGAAACTGTCTTCCGCGGAGTGCAACTATCAGATTGGTGACAGGGAGTTATTGGCCATCGTGCAGGCCCTTAAAGAATGGAGGCACTTGCTCGAGGGCTCGGTGGTTCCGGTTCTCATCCTGACGGACCACAAGAATCTGACCTACCTCTCTGAGGCCAAGAGATTGACACCACGTCAGGCCAGATGGGCTCTGTTCTTGTCACGTTTTAATTACGTGGTCTCCTACCTACCCGGTTCCAAGAACATCAGAGCGGATGCCTTATCACGGCAGTACTCCGAGCTGTCCGGGGAGGAGTCGATTCCGACTTCGGTCATACCTCCGAATCAGATCCTGGCCGCCATTCGCACCAGCCTGACCTCTCCCCTGGGTGAGCAGATTTTGGCGGCTCAATCTGGTGCTCCCTCTGGGAGACCCAACGGCAGGTGTTTTGTGCCTGAGGAGTTGCGCACTCGGTTGTTGCGAACCTACCATAACTCCAAGGCCGCGGGGCATCCTGGAAAGAATCAGCTGTCCTGGGCTGTTTCACATCTGTTCTGGTGGCCTTCTCTACGTTCCGACATCGCCGCATATGTAGCGGCATGCTCCGTTTGTGCCCAGAGTAAGTCCCCTCGGCACCTTCCGTTGGGCCTTTTGCAACCCATAGCCACCGGGGAGCGTCCATGGTCACACCTGGGGATGGATTTCATTGTGGACCTCCCTGCATCCCGAGGCCATACGGTCATTCTCATGATAGTGGATCGGTTTTCCAAAATGTGCCACTGTGTACCTCTCAAGAAGTTACCCTCTGCACAAGAGTTGGCCTCGATTTTTGCCAGGGAGGTCTTCCGGTTGCACGGTTTGCCCAAGGAGATTGTGTCGGATCGGGGGAGTCAGTTTGTGTCCAGGTTCTGGCGCGCCTTTTGCTCCCAGTTGGGGATTCATCTCTCTTTCTCATCGGCCTACCACCCTCAGTCCAATGGGGCCGCAGAACGATCCAATCAGGCCTTGGAGCAATTCCTTCGTTGCTATGTCTCCGATCACCAAGACAATTGGGTTGACCTCCTGCCTTGGGCTGAGTTTGCCAGGAACACGGCGGTGAACTCTTCCTCTGGGACGTCTCCCTTCATGGCCAATTATGGGTTCCAACCTGCCGTGTTACCGGAGGTATTCTCTCCCCAGGATATTCCGGTTGTGGAGGATCACCTTTCCGTCCTATGTGCTTCTTGGGTACAGATCCAGAGGTCCCTTGAGGTCTCTGCGCAGCGCCAGAGACTCCAGGCTGATCGCAGACGAGCGCCCGCTCCTTCCTACCAGGTCGGAGACCGCGTATGGTTGTCCACCCGCAACCTCAACCTTCGAGTGCCCACTCCCAAGCTGGCGCCTCGCTTTGTTGGTCCCTTCCGAGTGCTTCGCAGGGTAAACCCGGTAGCCTATGCCCTTGCGCTTCCTCCTGGCATGCGGATCTCCAACGTGTTTCATGTCTCCCTCTTGAAGCCACTGGTGTGTAATCGTTTCACTTCCTCGATTCCTCGGCCTCGTCCGGTCCAAGTGGGCAATCGTGAGGAGTATGAGGTGAGCAATATCCTGGACTCACGCCTGGTCCGCGGCCGGGTGCAGTTTTTGGCCCATTGGCGTGGTTATGGTCCAGAGGAGCGTTCCTGGGTTCCCTCCGCAGATGTCCATGCTCCTGCCTTGCTCCGAGCCTTCCACGCACGCTTCCCTCAGAAACCGTTCCTTACTCCGCGGAGGAGGGGCCCTTGAGGGGGAGGTACTGTCATGGTCTTACCTCCTTGCTGTTCTCCTTCGTTTGACATGTGCTGGCGGCCATCTTGGTTTCTGGGGTTCTTGTAGCCTCCCACCCTGCGGCTCCTCCTTCCCACTGGGAGGAGCTGGATGCCTAGCTCATATATATAGGAGGTCTGTGGCTTCAGTTCCCTGCTTGGTCCTCCTGTGCTCACATGCTTCTAAGACTGCTGCTGCTTCTGGTTCCTGATCCTGGCTTCGTCTGACTACCCTGCTGATTCCTGATCCTGGCTTCGTCTGACTACCCTGTTGGTTCCTGATCCTGGCTTCATCTGACTACCCTTCTGGTTCCTGATCTCTGGTTTCGCAAGACCCTGCTTCGGTTTAGCCATCCGTTTGGACTTTTGCCTTACAGCTTTATTTTCAATAAAGCCTTCTTATTTCCACTCATCTCTTGTTGTACGTCTGGTTCATGGTTCCATGACAATTGTAAGTTAAAGCCAAAGTAACTTGGGTCCATAACTCTATGGAAAACCAGTAATTGGTCAGCAATTGGTCAGCAAAATGTCACCCCAATATAAAAAAAGTAAAATTTTGAGAAAAATAAGCAGATAACCAAGAAGGCTAAACCAAATCCTTACGTAAAACAAACAGGAATAGATGCTGGAAGCACTTTCTATGGTGTGGGCAGGAAGTCTTCAGGGTCTAGCATAGTACATGTACCAAAAAATAGTAGTTCATCCTGGCACAGACAGAGGGTAGTACAGAACATTTAGTACAGTAGAGGATTTACTAGACAGCCAATAAAGGTATTTTACCAATGAAATGACCATGTTGATTGATTAGATCTGAGTTTGAGGTATTGTGTCCAGTTTCATCATACGATGGCACTGAACATGTGTCGTTATCTACAGCGGGAAATTACTCTGCACAGCATATCATAGTTTTGTGAGACTAGAGGGATATTTGTCCAGTCCTGTAAGAATCATTCCGAACGACCTAATTAAGCTGCACTTTTCTGTGTTCTGAAAGTGGCCATTGACAAGATTTTATGACCAGAATATGCTATATTTCACCAACTCTTTACTATTTCTCATTGTTATGACTCATTTTCATCTGATAGCTGTCCGAGTGCTTTTGTCTTTGACCATATTGGAGGATTACGGTAGTTCTAGGAACTATCATGTAACTGTGATCACGGCAGAACCACGGCAAAAATCTTATAGAGATCCTTACTTCATATTGGAGGATTAGTTCTAGGAATATTACCATGTAACTGTGATCACGGCAAAACCACAGCAAAAATCTTATAGAGATCCTTACTCCATATTGGAGGATTAGTTCTAGGAATATTACCATGTAACTGTGATCACGGCAAAACCATGGTAAAAATCTTATAGAGATCCTTACTCCATATTGGAGGATTAGTTCTAGGAATATTACCATGTAACTGTGATCACGGCAAAACCACAGCAAAAATCTTATGGAGATCCTTACTTCATATTGGAGGATTACGGTAGTTCTAGGAACATTACCATGTAACTGTGATCACGGCAAAAGCATATAAAAAATCCTATATTGAGTCTTACTACTTAGATCAGGGGTGGGGAACCTCTGGCCCGTGTGACCATTTTATGTAGCCCCCGGCCCCCTGCCATTTTGCGAAAATGCTAATGACTGGCTGGACCCCTCTGGGTTTAGCTTGGCTGCCATTAATGCCAAATAAAGAACTAAATATATAACATTCTGAACTCAAAAAATAGACTGCTATATTTGGTCAAAATGGTGCCTATACTATTTGTAATATATAGTGCAGGCGCCATTTTATGCGGCAAAAATACAGCGCTTTAGATTTTTTTAATTGAAGCACAATTTCTGTAACTTACCCCTAAGCCACTTATATGTTTGACCAAATACAGCAGTCAAATTTTTAAGTTGAGAATTTTGTATGGCCCCCGAACGATGTTACAAATATACAAATGGCCCCCGGCAGCAAAAAGGTTCCCCACCCCTGCCTTAGATAATGAATGTTCTTGTAATACACAGATTTCCTTATAGAAAAACACATTTGCTGCTTGTAATACAGACGTGCTGCATTGTTCAATTGTAAAAACTGCACCATCCAGTTATCCTTTCCCTATAACAAGCAGGCAGCATATAGGGCAGCAATTTTTTTTTACCTGAGAAGACCCCTTTAAATATTTTTACAATAAAATATTTATTACTTTTAATGCAGCTTAGTTACATTACCTAATATGTTTTCGGCACAACTCTTACTACTTACTGTATTGTGTTTCATTATTACACCCAGAACACGAGCTTGACTCCATAAATCAGCAAACAATATTAGTGCCAGTATTTAAATTAATAACATTATCAGGTAAAACATCCATGAACTTTATTTGGGTCTTATGGGGAGCTGGTAGTTATGACCTCAGGGTTCAATCTCACACAGAAGAGTGAAGAACTGTCTGTCTCCACCAGCTATACCTGTTCGTACTTGATAAAAAAGCAATCATATAATACAAAGATTTCCAGAAATACGTTATAAAGCTGAAAGGAGCTACATTCTGAAACCTGCATTATTCCCAGTGACCTCTCCAAAGTGTTCATTTCATAGCAGGTTTATGATATATGTAATCTAAAAATGCTGCTATCTTCTGTGATTGAGATTCTAATGGCTTGTTCCACTCGCAATTACATGTCCAAAACAGTTAAAAATGTGCATAATTTTTGGGGGAGATCCCCTTTTTAAGAAAGTCTATGTTAATTCTGGGGTGTAGCTAAATGCTCATGTTAGTAGAAAATCAGGTTCTATAGAGTTAACAGTAGCATTAAGTATGTATTATATGATCCTGCATCAGAAGCTAGGTGCTAGTATTTATATAGTTGTTATGGTGTCCTAGTAAGACAGCTTACTCCCTATCCACAGCATAGGGGATAAGTATCTAATCTATGGTGGGACCTCTGGGGTCCCTGCAAATAACGATAATGGGGTCCCATTCTCCCCAGTTTAAATGGATTGGCGGTCATGTATGTGTGCTGATACTTTATTCAGCTCTATGAGGAGAAAGTGCAGTACCAGTACTTACCTATCTCCAGAAGCCCTACAGAGCTGAATGGAGTGGAGGACATGTATGTATGTCTGCTGCTCCATTCAAATGAGGAGCATGAGCCTCCATACTTGTGATCCACGAGGGCCCTGGAGGTCGAAAAGTGATAGAAAGGTGCCACAAGACACAGCTGATCAAACCATAGGCTGGTCACAATGCCCATGCCCTGTCCACTACTAAAACCATCCACAATGGGTACATGAGCATTAGATCTGCACCAAGAAGCAACTGAATAAGGTGTACTGGTCTGATAAATCTTTTTCACACATCATGTGACTGGTCAAGTGTGTTTGTGTCTTTTACCTAGGGAAGAGATGTCACCAGGATGAAATATAGGAATGAAGCAATTCAGTAGAAACAGTGTGATGCTCTGGTTAATTTTCTGCTTGGAAACCTTAGCTTGTAGAATACCATACATGTTACTTTGACATGTAACACTTACCTAAACATGGTTTCAGACCAAGTATACCCCTACATGGCAACAATATTACCTGATGGCAATAGTTTGGCCTTTAGCAGAAGAATGTGTTCTGCCACAGTGGAAAAATTGTTCAGGAATGATTTGAGTAACATGACAAAGAAGTTAATGTGTTGAATTGCCCTCCAAATTCCACTGAAATCAATCCAGTCAAACATCTGTATTGTTTTAGCCTCATCGGTGATGTCCCTTACACTGCTGCAGCCAATAACTGGCCGAAGCAGACTTGTGTCATACATCGCTGTGGCCAGTGATTGACTGCAGTGTCTTAGGGGATGTCACAGTTGAGGCCTACACAATACATCACTGGCTGCAGACTGGGGAAGAAGAGAGAATGGCAGTCCTGAATTTGAAGGAGTTGGGGAGGTACATTTAACCCCTGAGTGACCACCAATATGCCTTTTTAAGGAAGTTACTAAGGGGCTTTAGGCTGGGCCACCGCCTTTTAATGGGCTTCACAAAAAGTTTTGTATTGCGCAAAAGTTGTAAAACTTAAATATAAAACTATATGTATTTGTGGCAGTATTGCTGTTTTTCCCATCTCCCTCCCAGCAACAATTACAAGTTAAACAGTAAGTGTTATGCACCCCAAAATGGCACTATAAAAAATACTTGTCCTGCAAAAAAACAAGCCTCTATAAAGCTACATAGAAGTAAAAAAAAAAAAAAAAGGCAACAATGAAGGCGAGAATTAAAAAACCGTCATGGTCAGTAAGACCCAAAATAGGCTGGTCACTAAAGGGTTAATTGTTTTTATTATTTTATAAGGTTTCCACCAGTTTCCAAACATATAGAGTACCTTGGTGTCAGATACCACAGGACACCTTTGTTGTTTCCAGACCTTGATGGCTCACAGTTGTTTAAGTGGCGTGAGAGAGGACCTACAAAATATATGGCAGATGATTTTAATGTTATGGGTGATCATAAGAAAAATCGTTATGTATCTGGCTGATATTAGCGATGTGCTAATGTCAGCAGAACATAACTGTATGACTTATATCTCCCTGCCTGCAGCCGTTCACGCAAAATAATTGAGCTCACTCACTGCACCTGCGCCTAATAGTAAAATGGAAGGCGCAGGTGCGGGATTTGCAGGGCACGGAGGAGATCGAAGATGTCAATCACACTTACGAGGTAGTGCCAAACGTTGAGAGGACGGAGCCTCTAGGTGCTGCAGCAACGCCCGACTAGCACCTAGAGGCTCATTTGCATATTATAAAAGTCATTATTTAGCGCGAACGTCGGCAGGCAGGGAGCTATAAGTCATAAGTTATGTTCTGCTGACATTAGCACATCGCTAATGTCAGCCAGCTACTTAACGATTTTTCTGATGACAGAAACCCTTTAATATTTCTGTTGATACTTGCATTCCTATAACGGACATTTCTTGGATTATGGGGGACATTTATTATGAATTTTATACCACTTTTTGGTGTATCAATGTTGCAGATTTTGTCCCAAGGTTTTTTTTTGCGGTAAAATCTGAGGGAAGAGGGCGGACCGGCAGGCCCATCTCATTTATCATTTTGACTTAAATCTATGCCAGCAAGGTAGCTGGTGTAGATTTTAGTATTTTGCATGGCCTGTGCGACTATTCTACACAATTCTTCTTTTTTCTACTTCTTACCTTTCCCTTTAATATCCCTCACACTAGAATAGAAGCTTGATTGTGATTAGAGATGAGCGAATGTTTCAAAAATTCGATTTGGACGGTTCGCTGAATTTTCTAAAAAGATTTGATTCGATCTGAATTTATTTGTAACGAATTGCGTTAAAAACAGCTATTTCGTGGCTGCAGGGAGCCTGGATATTGGTGTAGAACACTGTGCTTTGCAGAAACATGAATAGGTAGTCCGCTCTGGTAGTGAAATAGTTACTTTGTGTCTGTATGACCATCAGTTGACAAGCTTCAGTCTTATAATCGTTTCATACTTCACTTATTTAGTCAGTGGCGGGGCCAAAACTGACCAAATAACTCAAGTGTGAACTTAGCCTTACAGGTCAATGATAGCGGCACATATAAAGAACCATTCAGTGGCCCAAGATTGTACTATAGAGTGAAAGAGCGCACTGATTCCACATAGATTTCTACAGAACACGCTGAGTGGACAGGGTGTCAGCAGTAAGTTTGTATTGAAGTCACTGTTTATTTTGCCCTTCTTCTCATCTGTCATTTATGCAACACGCCAGACCTGCAGGGTATAGCGACAGTGAGGTCACGGTATGGGCAATCGAGGGTTACTCACTTTTCTGAGGAGAACCCTGGGCAGGCATGCAACAGTGAAAGAGAGGCAGAAACTAGTTCCTCTGGGGCACACTCTGTAGATAGGGACCAGGCCTGATGGTGTGTGAGGTGCCCTGGATGTTGTAGGTGTTTTGAGTGCCTTAGGTAAGGTCCGTTTAAGGATCGTGATGCCAGTGCCTGTAATGGTGGCACACCGGTTTGCAGGAGGATTAAATGAGTACACAGTTGGTAAACCAAACGTTGCTTTACTTGGTGAAACAGTCCAACTTTGTACATGTAGTTACAGAAGATGATAATGCAGTCCTTTACAGTTCCAAATGCACAGCAAGTTTATGTCACAGCAGGTTTCTATCTTGCAAGATACTTGGAGGGTATATAGTTAATGCTTTGCAGTGCAATGCTGCTCTATCCCCACAGCTATTCTAGCTGGCTGGATCCCAAGGCCCGGATGCCTAATTGCTGGCTTAAATCCTTGGTATAAAATCCTTCCTCCAGTATTGGCACTTGCCTAGGTTACAATACCTTCTTTTCCTAGCTGTCTTCACTGCTGGATGGGAAAGGTGGCTGCAGGTTTCTCCCAGGAGGTGCTCTCCTACTACTGGGGTATCTCAACTGAGCTATCCTTAGCCTCAGGAGCTTCAGGCTGACTAGGTGACTCCTCTAGTCCCCTGGAATGCACTGCCTCTCCCCTGTCTGGGCCGTCCTATATATTACTAGGGCTCTCTAGCTCCCTCTAACGCCTGGGAGGCTAAACTGACAGGCCTGACACCCAATTAACACAGGGGAATGCATACACATAACAGTAAAGGCAGTAAACACATTAACGCTTTTGTGTAGTGCCCACCTTTACCTAGTGGGACACTACAATAAGAACAATCCCAAAAAAACTGATCCTGCCTTTTGAACATCCACCTTCACACGGTCAGCATTTGCTCAGAAATCCATCAGTATTGCTAAAGCCCAAAAAAAAACAGGAGTGGATCCAAAACAGAGATGACACATGATTAGAAAGTTTACATGTCTTCTGTTTTTTGTACCCACTCCTTTTTTTGGCTTTCAAATCATGGGCATATCCTAATGCAAAATGGGGAGGGTGGCAACTGCATAAGGAGTCAACACAATGGCCAGTTACAGAGTGGCGAGGGTGGAAACCGCATGAGGAGTCAACATAGTGGTCACAGAGTGGTGAGGGTGGCAAGCGCATGAGGAGTCAACAAAGTGGTCAGTCACAGAGTGGTGAAGATGGCAAATGCATGAGAAGTCAACAGTCACAGAGTGGTGAGGTGGCAACTGCATGAGGAGTCAACACAGTGGTCAGTCACAGAGTGGGGAGGGTGGAAAATGCATGAGGATTCAACATCGTGGTCAATCACAGAGTGGTGAGGGTTGCAATTGCATGAGGAGTCAACACAATGGCCCAGTTACAGAGTGGTGAGGGTTCAACCGCATGAGGAGTCAACACAGTCACCCAGTTACAGTATAGGGAGGGTGGCAACCAAATGAGGAGTCAACATAGTGGTCAGTCCCAGAGTGAGAAGGGTTGCAAATGCATGAGGAATCAATACAATGGCCCAGTCTCAGAGTGTTGAGGTGGCAACCGCATGGTGAGTCAATGTAGTGGCCCAGTCACAGAGTAGTGAGGGTGGCAAACGAATGAGAAGTCAACATAGTAGCCTAGTCACAGAGTGGTAAGGTCACAACCGCATGAGGAATTAACATAGTGGTCAGTCACAGAGTGGTGAGGGTGGAAAATGCATGAGGAGTGAACACAGTGGCTCAGTTACATTAGGGGAGGGTGGCAACTGCATGAGAAGTCAACACAGTGGCCCAGTTACAGAGTGGTGAGGGTGGAAACCGCATGAAAAGTCAACATAGTGTTCAGTCACAGAGTGGTGAGGGTGGCAAGCGCATGAGGAGTTAAAATAGTGGTCAATCACAGAGTGATGAAGGTGGCAAATGCATGAGGAGTCAACAAGTGACCCAGTTACATTATCAGGAGGGTGGCAACCACATAAGGAGTCAACACAATAGCCCAGTCACAGAGTGGTGAGGTGGTAACTGCTTGAGAAGTCAACATAGTGGTCAGTCACAGAGTGGTGAGAGTTGGAAATGCATAAGGAGTCAACACAGTGGCCCAGTTACAGAGTGGTGAGGGTTCAACCGCATGAGGAGTCAACACAGTCACCCAGTTACAGTATAGGGAAGGGTGGCAACTGAATGAGGAGTCAACATAGTGGCCCAGTTACAGAGTGGTGAGGGTTCAACCGCATGAGGAGTCAACACAGTGGCCCAGTTACAGTATGGTGAGGGTTGCAAAGGCATGAGGAGTCAACACAGTGGCCCAGTTACAGAGTGGTGAGGGTTCAACCGCATGAGGAGTCAACACAGTGGCCCAGTTACAGTATGGGGAGGGTGGCAACCGAATGAGGAGTCAACATAGTGGTTAGTCACAGAGTGAGAAGGGTGGCAAATGCATGAGGAATCAATACAATGGCCCAGTCACAGAGTGGTGAGGTGGCAACAGCATGGTGAGTCAACATATTGGCCCAGTCACAGAGTGGTAAGTGTGGCAAACACATGAGGAGTCAACATAGTAGCCCAGTCACAGAGTGGTGAGGGTCTCAACCGCATGAGGAATTAACATAGTGGTCAGTCACAGAGTGGTGAGGGTGGCAAATGCATGAGGAGTCAACACAGTGGCCCAGTCACAGAGTGGTGAGGGTGGCAAACACATGAGGAGTCAACACAATGGCCCAGACACAGAGTGGTGAGGGTGGAAACTGCATGAAAAGTCAACATAGTGTTCAGACACAGAGTGGTGAGAGTGGCAAACGCATGAGGAGTCATCACAGTGGCCCAGTCACAGAGTGGTGAGGGTGGCAACCACATGAGGAGTCAACATAATGGTCAGTCACAGAGTGGTGAGGGTAGCAAGCGCATGTGGAGTCAACATAGTGGTCAGTCACAGAGTGATGAAGGTGGCAAATGCATGAGGAGTCAACACAGTGGCCCAGTTAAATTATCGGGAGGGTGGCAACAGCATGAGAAGTCAACACAATAGCCCAGTCACAGAGTGGTGAGGTGGCAACTGCTTGAGAAGTCAACATAGTGGTCAGTCACAGAGTGGTGAGGGTTCAACCGCATGAGGAGTCAACACAATCGCCCAGTTACAGTATGGGGAGGGTGGCAACCGAATGAGGAGTCAACATAGTGGTCAGCCACAGAGTGAGAAGGGTGGGCAATGCATGAGGAATCAATACAATGGCCCAGTCAATATACAATATAACCCCTACACTATGCTATAAAATGTACATTATAATCCATACACCATGTCGTACAATATGCAGTATAGTTCATACACCATGCTGTACAGACTACAGTATACATTATAATCTCTGCACCATGCTATACAATATACAGTATAATCCCTACACTATGCAGTATAATATACATTATAATCCCTACACCTTGCCATACAATATACATTATAATTCATACACCATACTGTAAAATATACAGTATAATCCATACACCATGCTGTACAATATACAGTATAATCCCTACACCATGCTGTACAGAATACATTTTAATCCCTGCACCATGCCGTACAATATACTGTATAGTTCATATATCATGGTGTAGAATATACAGTATAGTTCATACACCATGCTGTACAATATAACCCCTACACCATGCTATACAATGTACATTATAATCCATGCACCATGCCATATAATATACATTATAATCTGCACACCATACCGTAAAATATACAGTATAATCCATACACTATGCTGTACAATATACATTATAATCCCTGCATCATGCTGTATAATATACATTGTATGGCATGGTATATAAACTATACTGTATATTGAATGGCATGGTGTATGGATTATAATGTATATTGTATAGCATGGTGTATGGATTATAATGTATACTGCACCGCATGGTGCAGGGATTATATTGTATACTGTACAGCATGGTGCATGGATTATAATGTATATTATATAGCATAGTGCAGGGATTATAATGTATATGATACAGCATGGTACCAGGTTTATTATGTATTCTGTACAGCATGGTGCAGGGATTATAATGTATATTATACAGCACGTGCAGGGATTATAATGTACAGGTAGTGCAGAATTATTAGGCAAATGAGTATTTTGACCACATCATCCTCTTTATGCATGTTGTCTTACTCCAAGCTGTATAGGCTCGAAAGCCTACTACCAATTAAGCATATTAGGTGATGTGCATCTCTGTAATGAGAAGGGGTGTGGTCTAATGACATCAACACCCTATATCAGGTGTGCATAATTATTAGGCAACTTCCTTTCCTTTGGCAAAATGGGTCAAAAGAAGGACTTGACAGGCTCAGAAAAGTCAAAAATAGTGAGATATCTTGCAGAGGGATGCAGCACTCTTAAAATTGCAAAGCTTCTGAAGCGTGATCATCGAACAATCAAGCGTTTCATTCAAAATAGTCAACAGGGTCGCAAGAAGCGTGTGGAAAAACCAAGGCGCAAAATAACTGCCTATGAACTGAGAAAAGTCAAGCGTGCAGCTGCCAAGATGCCACTTGCCACCAGTTTGGCCATATTTCAGAGCTGCAACATCACTGGAGTGCCCAAAAGCACAAGGTGTGCAATACTCAGAGACATGGCCAAGGTAAGAAAGGCTGAAAGACGACCACCACTGAACAAGACCCACAAGCTGAAACGTCAAGACTGGGCCAAGAAATATCTCAAGACTGATTTTTCTAAGGTTTTATGGACTGATGAAATGAGAGTGAGTCTTGATGGGCCAGATGGATGGGCCCGTGGCTGGATTGGTAAAGGGCAGAGAGCTCCAGTCCGACTCAGACACCAGCAAGGTGGAGGTGGAGTACTGGTTTGGGCTGGTATCATCAAAGATGAGCTTGTGGGGCCTTTTCGGGTTGAGGATGGAGTCAAGCTCAACTCCCAGTCCTACTGCCAGTTTCTGGAAGACACCTTCTTCAAGCAGTGGTACAGGAAGAAGTCTGCATCCTTCAAGAAAAACATGATTTTCATGCAGGACAATGCTCCATCACACGCGTCCAAGTACTCCACAGCGTGGCTGGCAAGAAAGGGTATAAAAGAAGAAAATCTAATGACATGGCCTCCTTGTTCACCTGATCTGAACCCCATTGAGAACCTGTGGTCCATCATCAAATGTGAGATTTACAAGGAGGGAAAACAGTACACCTCTCTGAACAGTGTCTGGGAGGCTGTGGTTGCTGCTGCACGCAATGTTGATGGTGAACAGATCAAAACACTGACAGAATCCATGGATGGCAGGCTTTTGAGTGTCCTTGCAAAGAAAGGTGGCTATATTGGTCACTGATTTGCTTTTGTTTTGTTTTTGAATGTCAGAAATGTATATTTGTGAATGTTGAGATGTTATATTGGTTTCACTGGTAAAAATAAATAATTGAAATGGGTATACATTTGTTTTTTGTTAAGTTGCCTAATAATTATGCACAGTAATAGTCACCTGCACACACAGATATCCCCCTAAAATAGCTAAAACTAAAAACAAACTAAAAACTACTTCCAAAAATATTCAGCTTTGATATTAATGAGTTTTTTGGGTTCATTGAGAACATGGTTGTTGTTCAATAATAAAATTAATCCTCAAAAATACAACTTGCCTAATAATTCTGCACTCCCTGTATACTGTACAGCATGGTGTATGAACTATACTGTATATTGTACGGCATGGTGTATGGATTATAATGTACATTGTATAGTATGGTGTATGAACTATATTGTACATTTTACGGCATGGTGTATGGATTACAATGTACATTTTATTGCATGGTGTAGGGGTTATACTGTATATTGTACGGCCTGGTGTATATATTATAATGTACATTGTATAGCATGGTGCAGGGATTATACTGTATGGTGTTGGGATTATAATTAGAGATGAGCGAATTTCATATTTAGTTACCACGGACTATAACGCAATTCATAACAGAATGCCTTTAAAGGCATTCCGTTATTCATTCCATCATAATAGAAGTCTATGGGCTGCAAAACTGATCCATCCCGTTTCCATTATGCAGGGGAGTCCCCTCCTGCTGACTCATAGCCACGCTACCACCCTACTTGCTCAGCTGCTGCCTCACTCGCAAACTGCCACCCTCCTCTACTGATGATGATGCCCCCTCTTCACCCGGCTCCCACATGAGACTGGCTACATCATCATCGGCTACTGTCTGCACATCACTGATGCCACCCTCACAAGTCTCAGGGCCAGGAGCCTGACCGCTCGCAACACTAGTTTCCATGCAACTCTCATCATCGCTACTTGCCCCCCTACCGGAGGAAGCAGTGGATCTCTTCTCCAGATCTTGGCTGGGCAGTAGCTGCTGACTGTCCTCTAGAAGCTCTTCCTCGCTGCAAAGTGGAGCTGAGCCTATGGCATGCAATACTTCCTGAGCTGAAGGAACAGAAAATGACAGAGACAGGTTGAGGACAGGTCAACTAAGCATTGTGTCAGAAAAAAACACCAACTCCTGGCTGAGGGTGTCTGATGTCACTTGTGACAAAGTAGAAGACCGAGTCAACCATTCAAGGACAGCTGGGTTGCTGGTCAAAACACGACCACTAGATGACACTGGCAGCTGTGGCCTGTCGCTGCGATTGCTGCTACCACCCCCATAGTATCAGGTTGCAATTTTTTACCAATTCTACAACTAGGGATTAATGGATATATTTACATGTAATATAATTTGAACACCCTAAAATCTGTAGTATTAGGCCACAATTTCACCCTAGAATCAAGGATGAATGGATATACTTATAAACTAAATACACCCCAAAACTTGTAGTATCAGACTGAAATTTTACCCCAGATCCAAGAATGAATGGATGTACTTATACATAAAATACAAACACTCCAAAACTTGTTGAAATTACTGATGTATCAAAGAATGCAAAAAACTCAAATCGGTAGTATTATATCACTTTTTGTAATCCCAATAAGTACAGCAAGGTGTAATACAGGGTGGGCCATTTATATGGCTACACCTTAATAAAATGGGAATGGTTGGTGATATTAACTTCCTGTTTGTGGCACATTAGTATATGTGAGGGGGGAAACGTTTCTTGAAAGTTTCCCCTCTTCCCCACTTTCTACAATAAAGTCTTTCCTAATCAGTGTCCCTAGTGCCTGTAACGTCTCTCCCTGCACTAAGTACACTGGAAAATGGTGGAGACCATGCAGGCTGAGACTTTTTATAGCACTGTGACATCACTGGCTGGCTGGCTGCATGCATGACATTGTGGTTGATCCCTCATTCCCAGGCTTCTTACTTCCTCGTTCTACTATGTGAAGCAGCCATTTTAGAAAAAAAACTGATTCATTACCACAAAACGCAAGGAAATTCGACTTCAGGACAAATAAATTTTTTCCTGAAATTCGGATCGAATTCCACTTTGTCAACTTCGATTTCCTCATCTCTAATTGTGATTGTACACTGTCCCTAAAATACTGATAATTGTGGCGTAAAGGCACAGTCTCTTATTAAATTTCTTCCTTTCTCTCTTCCGAGACATGGAAGAGTTAAATAAATTACCATACAACATCTTGAAATTTGTTTCTAGCTAGAGTACAACAAAATGTATGTGTGTAATTTTACACTTTTGGAATTAGTAAACTGCTTAGGCTGTTAATTGCTCTTATTGAAATTGGAAAGTAGAATGGAAGTGCAGAATAACAGTCTTTTATTTGTGTGGCCCTAGGGCATTTCTGCCTCAGCGCAAGTTTCCTTGTTTGAAACTTAACAAGAACTGTAGGAGAAGTAATGAGATTTTAGGGAGATTAGTAATGCTGAACTGTGTCACTCCTGGGAACAGCAATAAAAAAGCATTGAAAGTAGAAGAGTTAACCTTTTTATTGTGTGAAAGAACAGCATCTAAAGTTACACTCTCAAAGAGGAACATTGTCGCCACCAGTGAGAGTGCTACATAGACTGGGCTGTAGAACACAATAACTAGTACTGTTCATACAAAGAAGATACTATATAGCGTACATGAATAATAAACACATTACTGTATAAGCTATATATTCAATGTCATCTTGGTTGGTCCGTTATTGTACAGTACACTGTTCTGTCTTCATACACGTTTACACAGTGTGCAGTCTGACATTCAGTATAAACCATTCCAGTTTTCCAAATAAGAGGACTGTTTTATGTTGTCCAACTTGTTTATTGGTCAACAGGATTGTGAATTGGTAAAACTACAAGAATACAAATGGGTTGTGTAAGTAAAACATATAGAATAGCATGTACAGTAATACATTGAGAAAGAAAGCAAATGTCCAAAATGGCTGCCTATACATAGATTGCATGGCTAGCTAACAAAAATAACTTCCAGAGTGACACTTATACCTATCTAAACAGCTCTGCATAACATACTGTCCCTGAAACAAAGGTGGATGTCACTCACCAGATATACTTGCACAAAGATGGTGGAGTTTAAGATGGAAAACTGCATGGAACAGCTCTACTGATAGTCCGTAGTCTGTATGTAGACTGAAGACTGGGCTCCTCCTTCCCAGAATGCCTTGCACTACCCACAATGCCTAGCACCTCCCACAAAGCAATAATCTTTATTAACAAGAAAACAAGGTGCAATACATTTTTACCACCGCTAGATGGTGGTGTTACCTAACTAATAACTGCAGGAATACATAAATTGCAGCAGAATGAATTAGAAATTAAATAGATGTGAACTGAAATTAATCTCTCTCTGCTGGAGGCAGAAAATACACTGATCTATGGAACATGGTTATATACAGCCATAAAAGAGAAAAAACTACAAGTAACTACACCATAAAGGATAGGAAATTTCTCATTTTGACTAACATTTTATAGGTAGGGCTCATGCACAAGATCGTGCTGTGTTTTTCGGTCCGCAAATTGCGGATCCACAAAACACAGACGCCAGCTGTGTGTGTCCCTCAATTTATGGAACGGAGCAGGCGGCCCATGGTAGAAATGCTTATTCTTGTCAACAAAACAAGAATAGGACATGTTCTATATTTTTTTGCGGGGCCACGGAATGGAACAATGGATGCAGACAGCACACAGAGTGCTGTCCGCATCTTTTGCGGCCCCATTGAAGTGAATGCGGCTCGGATGTGGACCTTAACAACGGTCATGTGCATGAGCCCTAATACTTTGCTATCATTTTAATCCTCTGTGGCAAATTTTGTCACTGATTTAACTTTGACTTGAGTGCGAAAACTCTGGCATTAAAATTCACATTTAAAACCGGGATTATGATTCTTCATAGAAACACTTCTTGGAGCAATTACATAGATATCCTTGTTCTTTATCATACAAGACAGACCAAGGGACAGACTGATATTATTTCAAGTAGATGTGCTGATTAGAGCATCTTGAATGTGCAGTCTTCTGAGCCAGTTGCCAAATTAGAGTCGTTATGCTGAAGGCTCTCGCAGTCCTATATGCAAGTATCACCCTAGAGTACTTCTTCGCAGAACTAGTCCTATTCTCATATTGAGAGATTCTTCTGAAGCATCCAGAAGAAGAGGTAATGCCATTAATCCGTTCAGCACCCTGCAATTTTCCATTTAGCATTTTTGTTTTTTACTCCCTGTAACAGATGAGCAAACCAGTTTGTAACAAACCGGGTTCATTACAAACTTTCCAAAATGTCATCCGGCATCCAAACCCAAAGCTTTTCAGGTTCATTTGAGACAAATCCAGTAAAACGACATGCAGCATGCAGCACCATTTTACTGTACCTTCATCTTTTTTTGTTTACATTTAGGAAAATAGCATACTGTACGAGTGTCTTAAAATACACAGGATAGCAGACAATTATATCTTGGAGTAATAACATTAAATACTAGGTAGAAATTTGAGTTGGTTCATCTACACGCAGTTGAAATTGTATTATTTTGTTTGTGAAAATAACATATACGTGATCTACAATACACAGGGTAGCAGACAATTATATATTTAAGTGATAAAGTGAAATACTAGGCAGAAATCTATTTCGGTACATCTCTACACAGTTGAAGTTTTATTTGGTTAACGTTTAGGAAAATAACATCTATGTATCTAATGCACAGGGTAGAGGATGATTATGATTAGAGTGATAACGTGAAAAACTAGGCCAAAATCAGGTGTTGTTGCATCTACACACAGTTAAATATTATTTATTTATTTTTTGTTAAAGTTTGGGAAAATAGCATACAAAGTGATATATATATATCTAAGTGATAATGTAAAATACTAGGCAGAAATCCGTGCTGGTGCATTTCCACAAAGTTAAATTTGTTTTGGTTGAAGTTTGGGAAAATAGTATATAGATGTCTTACAATACATAGGGTAGCTAACGATTATAATTTTGAATGATAATGTAAAATACTAGGCCAAAATCCAGGTTGGTACATCTAGACACAGTTGAAATTTTATTTCTTTTTTGTTGAAGTTTGGGAAAATATCATGTATGTGTATTACAATACGCAGGGTAGCAGACAATTATATCTCTGTGTGATACCATGAAATACTAGGCAGAAATCCTTGTTGATGCATCTCCAATAGTTGAAATTTATTTTTGTTTGTTGAAGCTTTGAAAAATAGCATACATATATCTTACAATACACAAGGCAGTGGACGGTTTACATCTCTAAGCGATAACATGAAAAACTAGGCCGAAATCTCTGTTGGTGCATCTACCAGCACTTCAAGTGCTGGTGTTGAGGGGAATGAATAAGAATGAATAAGCTTATGCAGGCTAAGTGCATAAATATATTTAAGTGTGATTAAATATATGATAACACAAATCACATGCTGAATGATAAAAAGTAAATACATCACTAGCCTAAATGGGGTGGATACTCCGTCGATCATGCTATAACATATGGCTGTCTACCATGTTATGACATATGACTGACACCCCAGTACATACAAGAGATAGGGCAAATCAATACCTACATCCTACCTAGGATTGTGAGGGATGAGCATCCATTTTGTATGAACATGTTCTCCATATTGTACATACAGTACAGACCAAAAGTTTGGACACACCTTCTCATTCAAAGAGTTTTCTTTATTTTCATGACTATAAAAATTGTAGATTCACACTGAAGGCTATTACCAGGGATGAATCTTGCCTGACTCAAGTTAGTGGACTACAAATTAGGTGGAAGTGAGACCCCTAGTGGCCATGACTTTACAGCTTTTTTTGGGATATTTGCTAGTTACACCAATCTCTATTAAATGAAATAAATTGTGTGAAAGTAAAGTGACTCTGTAAATATTAATAATTATTTACTCTATGTTATATATAACACAGAAGTCCTGTTATCATACTGCTGCTTACAAATAGAGCACTCATAAACATAAAGGACATAGGGCACATAAACGAGCGATCATTATATATGCTAGAGCTATGTACAGTACAGACCAAAAGTTTGGACACAACTTCTCATTCAAAGAGTTTTCTTTATTTTCATGACTATGAAAATTGTAGATTCACACTGAAGGCATCAAAACTATGAATTAACACATGTGGAATTATATACATAACAAAAAAGTGTGAAACAACTGAAAATATGTCATATTCTAGGTTCTTCAAAGTAGTCACCTTTTGCTTTGATTACTGCTTTGCACACTCTTGGCATTCTCTTGATGAGCTTCAAGAGGTAGTTACCTGAAATGGTTTTCACTTCACAGGTGTGCCCTGTCAGGTTTAAGAAGTGGGATTTCTTGCCTTATAAATGGGGTTGGGACCATTAGTTGCGTTGTGGAGAAGTCAGGTGGATACACAGCTGATAGTCCTACTGAATAGACTGTTAGAATTTGTATTATGGCAAGAAAAAAGCAGCTAAGTTAAAAAAAACGAGTGGCCATCATTACTTTAAAGGGTTTCTACCACTTGAATATCACATATTTGGTGTTCAGACACTAGCGATCTGCTAGTGTCTGTTCTTGCCTACAAGCTAATTATCACATTAATCCGGCCTGCCGATATCTCAAAAAAAGCACTTTTATCTTTATGCAAATGAGCCTCTAGGTGCTATGCAGGCGTTTTTCATAGCACCTAGAGGCTCCGTCTACCTTGCAGTTTGCCGCCCTGCGCCTCGCTCCAGCACGCCCATCTCTGCCTGTAATCGATCCTCCCCCTGCTTCAGCCTTCCGAAATCTCGCGCCTGCGCCGTCCGTCGCGGCATTCGGAGGCATTCGGCGCAGGCGCAGTCCATGTCTGATCGCTCCGTGCTCAGACATTTCCACTGCGCCTGCGCCGATGTCATCGGCGCAGGCGCAGTGGAAATGTCTGAGCACGGAGCGGTCAGACATTGACTGCGCCTGCGCCGAATGCCTCCGAATGCCGCGACGGACGGCGCAGGCGCGAGATTTCGGAAGGCTGAAGCAGGGGGAGGATCGATTACAGGCAGAGATGGGCGTGCTGGAGCGAGGCGCAGGGCGGCAAACTGCAAGGTAGACGGAGCCTCTAGGTGCTATGAAAAACGCCTGCATAGCACCTAGAGGCTCATTTGCATAAAGATAAAAGTGCTTTTTTTGAGGTATCGGCAGGCCGGATTAATGTGATAATTAGCTTGTAGGCAAGAACAGACACTAGCGGATCGCTAGTGTCTGAACACCAAATATGTGATATTCAAGTGGTAGAAACCCTTTAAGAAATGAAGGTCAGTCAGTCTGAAAAATTGGGAAAACTTTGAAAG
The DNA here is from genome assembly GCF_014858855.1 of Bufo gargarizans. Classification (NCBI taxonomy): domain Eukaryota; kingdom Metazoa; phylum Chordata; class Amphibia; order Anura; family Bufonidae; genus Bufo; species Bufo gargarizans. The sequence goes on along the minus strand of NC_058082.1, from coordinate 211,566,642 downwards.
TGTCCCCAAGTGCAGTCACAAAAACCATCAAGCGCTACAAAGAAACTGGCTCACATGCGGACCGCCCCAGGAAAGGAAGACCAAGAGTCACCTCTGCTGTGGAGGATAAGTTCATCCGAGTCACCAGCCTCAGAAATCGCAGGTTAACAGCAGCTCAGATTAGAGACCAGGTCAATGCCACACAGAGTTTTAACAGCAGACACATCTCTAGAACAACTGTTAAGAGGAGACTGTGTGAATCAGGCCTTCATGGTAGAATATCTGCTAGGAAACCACTGCTAAGGACAGGCAACAAGCAGAAGAGACTTGTTTGGGCTAAAGAACACAAGGAATGGACATTAGACCAGTGGAAATCTGTGCTTTGGTCTGATGAGTCCAAATTTGAGATCTTTGGTTCCAACCACCGTGTCTTTGTGTGACGCAGAAAAGGTGAACAGATGGACTCTACATGCCTGGTTCCCACCGTGAAGCATGGAGGAGGAGGTGTGATGGTGTAGGGGTGCTTTGCTGGTGACACTGTTGGGGATTTATTCAAAATTGAAGGCATACTGAACCAGCATGGCTAGCACAGCATCTTGCAGCGGCATGCTATTCCATTCGGTTTGCGTTTAGTTGGACCATCATTTTTTTTCAACAGGACAATGACCCCAAACACACCTCCAGGCTGTGTAAGGGCTATTTGACCATGAAGGAGAGTGGTGGGGTGCTGCGCCAGATGACCTGGCCTCCGCAGTCACCGGACCTGAACCCAATCGAGATGGTTTGGGGTGAGCTGGACCGCAGAGTGAAGGCAAAAGGGCCAACAAGTGCTAAGCATCTCTGGGAACTCCTTCAAGACTGTTGGAAGACCATTTCAGGTGACTACCTCTTGAAGCTCATCAAGAGAATGCCAAGAGTGTGCAAAGCAGTAATCAAAGCAAGAGGTGGCTACTTTTTTGTTATGTATATAATTCCACATGTGTTAATTCATAGTTTTGATGCCTTCAGTGTGAATCTACAATTTTCATAGACATGAAAATAAACAAAACTCTTTGAATGAGAAGGTGTGTCCAAACTTTTTGTCTGTACTGTATGTGCACTGCTTATCATATGTATAGCGCTATGGAATGAATGGCGCTTTAATAATAAATAATAATTATAATAATGATCTGTATCTTCGTTAGCAAAACATTCCCTTACTATTAAAATATAAAAGTATTTATCCAATACGTCGAATGATTCACAGTTTTTTTTTTGTTTTACCCCCCCCCCCAAAAATTAATAAAAAGTGAGCAAAATATCATATACTGTACATTCTAAAATAGCAACTAGAGATTACTCCACAAAAAAGAGCCCTCGCCCAGCTCTGCAAGCATAAAAATATAAAAGTTATGGGGGGTTGAATATGGCACTGCAAAAATATAAAAATAAATCACCGGAATCATACTGGCCTGGAGAATGAAGGGAGCGAGTAAGTTTTAGTGCAGAGTGAACACCATGAAAACAAAATCCATAAAACTGTGGCAGTTGTATTTTTTCCAATTCCACCCCATTAGATTTTTTTTCCAGCTTTCCACTACATTGTATGCAACAGTAAATATTGCCATTACAAAGTAAAACTGGTTCTGCAAAAAACTAAAAAAGTTATGGCTCTGCGAAGGTCGGGAAAAAAAATTAAAACACAAAAGTGAAAAATCCTCCAAGATTAATGGGGCTAAATATTACATATCATATGCTACTTCCACAGTCATACAAAGGATATGTGTGTTCCCAATTTAATTGTGACCCTATTATAGTATGATAGCCTACTTTCTGTTTTTGTTATTATCTTTATATTATTCATTTATTTATCTATGTATACTTTGATATGTTATTTATTCTTTGTTTTCTTCTTGCCGAATTTTACTCTATTTATTTATCCATATTATTTGTTTCTGTACATTTTTTGCACCTACTAAACATCTAGGTAAAACATTTTTTAAACAGCCCACTGTTTACCAGTCAAGAACTGTCTATTATTTGGTTGTTTCCATGGTAACAACCTAGTTACAGCTTAAAGGAAATGGTTCATTGTACCTTGTCTCAAAACTCCTGTCCCCCTCCTATTAGTGTGACAAAGCAACACACGAAGGAGGCATAAATAAAATAAAATATAACCACTGAGAAATAGTTCAGTTCATGTTCTCCTGTTGCTTGATCCTGCTTACTTTCTTCTTAAGGCCCTATTACACCTGAAGATAATCATGAAGATCATCGCTAACTAGCATTCGTATGAATGCTAGTAAGTGATGATCTGGCAGTGTAATAGTGCCTCCAATTACCTGATGAACAAGCAAACACTTATTTCCTGACAATCACCTGCCTAGGGTCCTATTACACCAGCAGATGAGCCAGGCGATTGTTGGGAAGGAAGCGTTCCTTCCCAGCAATCACCTGCTCGCTATCGGAGGAGACAGCAGCTCCTCCTCGGTATGGGAATAAGCGATCGCTAATGCCATCGCTTGTCCACATACTGAATTACTGTTTGTTGGCGGTAGATCGGGTTGTGTAATCGAGGATTTTTAAACCTGCTAAAAGGTTCCAATTGCCTATTGAACGATGCAGCGGCAGTATTACACTACCAGATCATTACTAACGAGCCTTCATGCAAACGCTTGTTAGAGATGCTCTTCACGATTAACTTCAAGTCTAATAGAGACTTGAGACACCTCAAGGCTTAACATATAATTCATCAGCCAACTGCCCTGACATCAGCTTTGATTTTAAGCTGTATCACTAGTAATAGAACTGGTTAGTACACACAACTTAACAAATATATTTTTATATATATATAAGGGTATGACCATCGTGATCAGTTCAGGACACGGCTAGGTGTGGTCAAGAACCACGGGGACAATTAGGCTGCAGCTGCCTCTTATTTAACTATTGAAGTGACCACACTGTATAGCCAGTCTTCCTGGTTAATGTCCACATGGTACCTACAATACCGCACGCCATTAACATTGAAGACCAGCTATGCAGTCCTGTCTTTACTAGTTAAATAAGAGGCAGCTGCATTCTAATTTGTTGTCTGGTTCGAAACAGAAGCTGATTGCGCCCCGAATGGCTGATAACCGCACCGTCTGGTCTTACCCTAACAATTCTAAAAAAAAAAAAAAAAAACTCTACATGCTGTTAGTTTTGTCATACCACTTTTCTAAAGTGGTAACAAAGGGGACATGGCTTAGAAGGAGCGGCGGAGTCTGCTGGGTTTACTATATCTTACTTCAGAAATTAGCATAAGTTGGCTTTAGTCTTACACCAGCCCCTAGCTGGTGTAGACTTGAGTTTCTGGAGCATGCAATTCCAGAGGTAAGGATAATTTATTAAGAAATATCTGCCTCTAAATAAATTAGAGCATCTCACTCCAGTGCAGGGGGATCAAAAGAGGCCAGTCTTATAAAATCCCTTATTTTCCAATCAAGTTGTTGATTTAGGTGTGATTTGTGATTTACACATATTTTGTAACCTAGTAACATAGAGGATCATTTATCAATCTGAAATATACCTGCTTGTAGAATACCTGCGCTGGCACAGAGAGGATAAAAAGATCATACATATATACAGGACACTTAAGGCAATGTCTCTACCTGTATCTGATGGATGATCGTCCGTAGTATAGTGTAGTCCTGTTATTCCAAGCAGCGCTGTATAGATCTAGTATAACGCTTCTTGCTCTTACTGGTAGTGTGTCCCTATTAATCTGAGTAAACACTGCAGGAATTACTATGGGAACCGGAAACCTATTTAATCCATAGGACTCGCAACATGAATCCTCCCTGATGAAGGAACCCGTAGGTTCAGAAACGCGTTGGATGGAAAATTGTCCTTTGGAGGCACCCAGAGCGAAGTTGTGACGTCACACGAAGACACTCCTGAACTCATCCCTGCAGGCTCCTCCACGCGTGCGCTAGCTACCGGCTGGAGCAGCGCGTGAGGTGTGAGTAAGAGCAAGAAGCGTTCTAATAAATCTATACAATGCTGGATTTTACAAATTCAATTGTTTCAATCTGAAATATGCCTAAGTTAGGCGTTTTTCAGGCTCAGATTGCGGTGCAACGGTAAGTTGCGCAGCAATCTGCAACTTCTGCCCCTCACACCAGATCTAAAAAAGTGGGCGCAGCGTGGGCGGGGAAGGGGATGGGCCAGTAGGCCCGTTGCATTTTCCATTTTCTACGCCTGCTTTAGGCATAGAAAAAGATCTAAATGTAAGACAGCTAGGAAGGAAGCTGTCTTACATTTAGAACTGGCGGAAAATCTGTCGAAGTTATGTAGAGGCTTGTGGTCCACCCCAGCATCCTCCATTGTACGCATTTTTTGCTGGGGATTGCCGTTATCTGCGGACCGCATGCAGAGGAATTGCTACCTTGGTTATAGACACGCTACAGTGTCAGGGTTTAGAGCATTTCCACCCATTTAGGCCACTTTTATCGTTCAATACGTTTTTATTGAAGATTTTTTATTTATTTTTTCAGAGAAAGGTTAAAAGACACAGTGCATTGGTTACAGTGCATAAGAGAACCATACACTACAGTGTAATACAAGAATGTACAAGGGTAATGTTGTACAAAGTTACAAGAATGTTATACAATGAAGCATAATCTTAGGGACATACAATATAAAATCTCCGCTTTATGGTACAGTTATTGTTATACTGAAGGTAGCAACTGCCATCCCAGTATTTTAGTAGAAAAGACCCTACGTAAGCAGGGATAACCCCCTTTGTTGGACATTCACCATAATATACAGGGGTAGTTATGAAATACTAATAGGTAACAGAGATTGTGAATCATAGAAATTGTAAACCATGACAGTACAAAAAAACAAAGACAAAAAACTAAAGGCAGAGGGATTTAGTGGTAATCAGGTGTTGAACTTTGTGTCATACAAGTTGTCACTCGCTATTAATGCAGCGCCTACTGAGATAGTAAGGCCATCTGGGTTCTGTCATTTCTAAACTTATGTGTTAGGGTATAAGTTTGCCCATTGCAACCATTCGTCTTCAAATTTGACCAATGCAAAGTTCTTATTTGCTAACATCTTCTCGTAGGATTTGGTTGTATCTACGGCTCTTAAAATTTCCTGAACGGTTGGGATCACTGTGCTCTTTCAATTTCTAGTTATGGCCATTTTAGTGGCCAAGAATAAGTGCATGGAGATAGCCTGAAGCTCCCTCTATTAAATTAAATATATCAGACCATAATCCCCTCAGCTGAGGACAACCCCAAAGTATGTGTAAAAGAGTCCCTTTGCCACCACATCCCCTCCAGCAGAGCGGCTCTGAGCCAGGGAATATACGACTTAGTCTCAGGGGAGTAAAATACCATCTGAGAAGCGTTTTTGCGTATGATTTAAAATGCGAGACACATTTCAGCTTTTTTGTTGCAAAATTGATAGCTGTGGTCCACTGTGCCGAAGGGATGCAGCGCCCCAGATCCAACTCTTATGATAGGAAGGGGGCAGATTTAACAAGAGAGTTTTTGTTGCCTAGGTAGGAGTAGAGTGGGCAGATTCCCTTCCATTTGGATTGTTTTAGGGACCATTGGTTCAGGAGTTAAAGATGTGTATCTACTTTCAACGTGGGATTAGCTGTTAATAAATGTCGTATTCTTAAGTATTTATAGAAATCCCTCTGAGGGATATTATACTGTTTTTGCAGATCCTCAAAGGGACGTAAAGAGTGAGAGAGTAGATGCGACCGTCTCCACTCCATCGCCCCTCCACGACTCCAGAGGTAGGTCGGGGAGGAGGCACTGTAGTGCTTCTATTGGAGTGAATTTTGCTATAGAGGCTTTTGTTCCACTTCCACGGCAGTGGTACTGTTTCCACAATCCCAGTGAAGTCGAAAGGAGATACAGTAGAGAAGGAGATGGCACACTTCTGTAAAGAGAAGCTAATAGTAATGCTTTGAGACTAGGTACTGGGGCCAACGTCTGTTCAATATGAACCCAATGTTTAGGATCGTCAGAGCTCCACCAATCTCTAAGTTGGTGTATTCTGGTGGCCATGTAATAGTCGAAGACATTCGGGAGGCTTAAGCCACTGAATTTCTTAAGTCTGCACATGACCGTTCTGGCAATGCAGGGAGGACCTTTGTTCCAAGTAAACCTGGTAAGCAGTTTATTAATAGCATTGAAGAAGGAGCGGGGCAATTCTATTGGTAGAATTGTAAACAGATAAAGTAGCATGCTGTTGAAAGGCCGCTATCCTGCCGAGCCATGAAATCTCAGTTTTAGCAATATTTCCTAGCTCTTTTTGGAGATCTGAAAGGAATGGAAGTTTGCCCTATATAACTGCTGAACAGTAGGGGTGAGTTGAATATCAAGATATTGAACCCCGGTGGTCTTACAATCCCATGGATAGAGTTGTTTAAGCTGTTCTAGAGTCTGATCGGAGACAAAAAGGGGGAGGGCCTGGGATTTTTCTTCATTAAGTTTGTAAAATGATAAGGAGCCATGTAAGTGAATGACTTGTCTCACTGCTGCCAGCGACAAGACAGGGTTGGTCAGGGAGAGGATTATGTCATCAGCATATAGTGAGAGAGTATGCTGTCTATCACCAATCTATATCCCTGAGATGTTTTCTGTTTGTCTAATGGCTTGTGCTAATGGTTCTAGAGACAGTATAAAGATCAGAGCGGACAGGGGACATCCCTGCCTGGTGCCATTAGAGACTAGAGCCCGAAGGGGTCTGAGAGAACGCCATTGGCTAATACATGGGCCGATGGGTCTGTATATAGTGCTCTTATGGCCCCTATCAATGCAGTCGCAAAGCCCATTTTACGGAGCACCGAGAAGGCAAATGACCAATTCACCCGGTCGAATGCCTTCTTGGCGTCCAAGGTGAGGAACACCGTGGGCAACGCCATTCTATTGACCCTGTCGAGCAAGTTGAGGACTCTCCTGGAGTTATCTGTGATTTGTCTTCCAAGTAGGAATCCCACCTGGTCTGGAGCTATTAAGGATGGTGTTATAGCTGCTAGTCTGTTTGCCAATAGTTTGGCATATATTTTCAAATCGGTGTTAAGGAGGGATATTGGCCGGAAATTTTGGGGGACCGTCGGCTCTTTGCCAGGTTTTGGCAAGGTGACAATAATTGCCTCTAGCATTTCTCTAGGCATACGTCCGTCAGTCAGAATTCTGGATGATGACCCATGGAGATGTGGGGCAAGAAGGTCAGAGAAAATTTTGTAATATGAATTAGACAGGCCACCCGGGCCAGGGCTCTTGTGATGGGGCAAACGTTTGATTATACTTAAGACTTTGTGAAGTGTGATGGGCTGGCAGACCATTTCTCTCTGTTCTTCAGTCATAGAGGGCAATGAGAGGGAGTCAAGAAATTTATCAATGTCTTGATCAGATGGTTGGACAACCTCTTTACCCTCAACCAGATTATAAAGACCTGAATAATACGTCATATACCTGTTAGCAATCGCCTTGGGTTCATATATTTTTGGGGTTTTAGGAGGATTCCAGTGGAAAGAAATGCGGGAATTCTGGACTCTGGTTGTAATTTTCCTCGCTAGCAAGTTTCCCACCTTGTTTGCCTGGGAATAATACAATGCTTTTACCTTTTTAAAGGACAGTTCATATTTATGCAGCATGTGCTCCCTAAGCTGCGCCCTAAGGGAGCGTAGCTCCTCAGAAAGTAGAGAAGAGGGGGAAGCTTTGTTCAGAAGTTCTGCAGCTCGGATCTTGGACAGCAGACTCGTTATGAGCTGCTCCCTTTTCCTTTTAGCCCTGTGCCCTAACTTAATAAGGATGCCTCTGACATAGGCCATGTTCGCTGCCCATACAATGGATGGATTGTCCACAGAATTTCCATTGGTCGAAAAATATTCAGTTAAAGCATCCTTCACCTCTTTCTGACAATCCAAATCTGCAAGCAAATATTAGTTTATCCTCCATGTTGGATTTGGAGGGCGGCTATATTGTTCAGAGATAGTCACAGAGACAGAAGCATGGTCTGACCATGATATTACCCCTATGTCAGAGTCTGTGATGGCCGAGAGAGAGACTCTATCCGCCAAAACAAAGTCAAGTAAGTAACGTGGGAAGGGGAGAAGTATGTGTAATCCCGTCCCATGGCATGATTCAGGCGCCAAACATCATATAGAGATAGTTTGGAGAGGAAATCCGCCAATGAGTATGGGGTCCATCTTGCAGAGGAGGACGTGTCCAGAGAATCGTCTGGAACAGTGTTGAAATCACCACATATGAGAACCCTTCCTCTGTGCATAGACTGAAACTTATTAAGTAGTTTATGGAGAAATCGTTGGAAATGGGCATTAGGTGCATAGCCTCCCACCAGTGTATAAAGAATATTGTTCAGATAGCATATGTGTATAATGTAACGCCCTCCAGAATCAACAGTAGAAGACACAGCGGAATATGCAACAGTATTCCTAATTGCTAGCAATACACCCCGCTTTTTTTTTTACAATGGGCCTGGAGAACAACCGGGAAACACCTGTGTTTAATATGGCTAGCATCCGCTGCGATAATATATGTCTCTTGGGCACAAAAATATCACAGTGCAGAGAGAGGGCCTCCTTCCACATCAAGCTGCATTTGTACGGACTATTTAACCCCCTTACATTTAAGGAACTAAGTTTTAGTACCATGAGCAACTAGAGACTGTCACAAATGCTGTATGTTCTATGATGTGGAAGGAGGTACAAGCCCAGCAGCAAGCGACACACTGCAAACATGTACCATACATGGTAATACTCTGCCATAAACACATAAAAAACCAAAACTGAAAGAATAAGAATACGGGTGGTGACTAAGAAGTCACAGCAATTACTACCCTAAAGGTAGGGCAGAATGCAGATAAGGTGGTGAACGAGGCATAGGCTGCTGCCTCAGTGCTCATAAGGGGAAGAGTTCCGCCAATTACCATATAGAGAAATTGATGAAATGTCTGCTCCTTTGACGGTGGAACTACATCAGGATAGGACCCCTTTAGCAAGATTTTTTTCTTCTTCTGTTATCCACCAGTTGCCATTCCCCAGAGGTGTGATGACCTCTAGGAGCCTCTGATGTCTGTAGGTCTTCTATTGAAATGTTCCATGAGGCGAGGGTGGCTTTCCCCTCTGCTACTGACCGAATCACTACAAAGGATCCATCCCTGTGCACTAAAAGCTTAACAGGAAAGCCCCATCTGTAGGCTATTGAATGTGCCCTCAAAGCGGTGGTAATGGGGGCTAAAGACTTGCGGAGCTGTAGCGTTGCCGCAGAGAGATCCATGAAGATTTTAACATCAGCATATGGAGCAGGTAAGGTCCCCAGTTTCCGTGCGACAGTCAGAAGTTGCTCTTTGATGTGAAAAAAGTGGATTCTGGCTAACACATCCCTGGGGACATCGTCAGGCAGATGTTTGGGCTTGACAACTCTATGTGCTCTGTCTATGATGAGATCACGGTCAGAACAGGAGGGCAGGAGTAACTTCATTAGCCTCTGAATGTAGCTGGGAAGCTCACGCATAATATATTAACAAGTGATGAGTAGCTTATTTCATTTAAGACTTAACATTTAATAATGTATTTCAATATAAAATTATAGTCCCTTTAGTACTAAACACTTAATTTTGTAGCCACTGGTTACACTACTCTCCTAAAAGATGGCAGAGATGGGAGAGGACCATATGCAGGGACAGCAAAAATGTTGACAGATAGGATGAAGGGTACCTAAGTACCTAGACAGAAAGACACAGTGCTGGGTCAAAACCCTAAGCAACCCTGTCACTATCTCTCCTTCACCCCAACTAATGCAATGACCCTATTGTCACCCTCCCTAAGTATGGACTGCCCAGCTTTGCCCGATAGACAGAAATAGGTCCTGTTGATAATAGACCAAATGGGTTACAAAGAGGGCATAAAGACTGGCATGGAATGTGCAATGAGTGAGGTCCGGTGTAGGCGCCGTATTCTTGTAGGCCACCCACAACACGACACCCGGTCTATCTCACACACATACAAATAAATGTATATATATATATATATATATATATATATACACTATTGGTCAAGGAGTCCCGAAATCGTAAATATATATATAGTTTCAGATAATCACAGTGTCCCGACGCGTTTACTCAATAATATCTGATTCATCAGGGGACAAAATTGTATCCCGGAGGTCCCTTACCATGGGAGGGCTTCTTCGGTGACAAGATTGTAGGAGATCCCTTTGCTTAGGGTAAATTCTCCAGTCACAAAAATGGAGTCACAGAGCGTATGATGGTATATTCAATCCGGTCTGATATCACAATCTATTTTTCCTCTCTCGGTGGCTTGTACAGAAGTCATTAACTCCCAGAGAGATCGAGATATGTGTTCAATGCAGACAGGTTGTTTTATTAACTCGACCAAACATTTCAATAGCATGGATCTAAGGCTAAGTCGACCCCTTAGTCGCACAACCCGTAGGTTGTGATGTGGGGTCAAACAAACTAAGCCTTTCAAAGACCCAACTGTGTGGTTTAGTTAGCCTCTTAGTAGCATGACACGGGGTGATTCCTGGTATTTGAAGTCTAATTATATAGAAATTCAAATGCTAAAGGTTAAGTTGCATTAGAATTATTGTCTGGGTAAAAGTATCACAGGAATAACCCTATACCTTCAATGCCTAAGTGAAACTTCAGTCCAAATCAATAGTGCTGAAACCTAAATTCAGGTCACAAAACAAAAAGCATTGATTCAAAAGTGTCTACTTATTGTACATTGTAGCAGACCTCCTAATGATAATGGTAACATCAAGGGTTAAAAGGTCTCTGCAGTGTCTTATGCTTAATAATGCTAAATCCTTTTAGTATACAGGCATCTAAGCATTATCTACTTATCTGTCCAGTCTTAGATGCCGACTGTTTCCAGACAAAGATGGGTGGAGGGTGCTCCCCGGCATCCCGCGTGTAGCAGTGGCAATGAAGCAATATTCGCAGGTCATTTAAATAGCCGTGTAGCCCCGCCCCCATCGCACACCCCTTCATCATCATGCGGCGTCATTACCACGTCATGTGTCAGCTGTCTAGTCTATAGTCACATGACCGATCTTCTTCCTAAGACGCATATTGTAGAGGCGTGTTTCCTGTTGCCAGGTAACCCTCGGAGTATTCGGTCTTCACAGTGAAGCCGCGATCCGAGCAGTTCAGTTCACCGAGCAACCAGCCGTCTTCACCTGATGTGTGTCCAGCGGCAAACGTTCTCTACTGTGCATGTGTGAATCGGGTGCATAGTGGTGTAAAGATAGAGTCAGAGGGCAAGTTTGCTCAGCCCTTGCTACCACTAAAATACAAATTATAATCCAGTGGTCTGCCTGGTCTTGCAGTTAACCCAGTGGAATATCAGAGTTTATAAGGTGATTCCTTAGATAACTAACGTTCCTATACAATTGCTCAAATGCACCTTTAAATTAGCGCTCATTCTCTATAAATATCCTGGCCAGGTTTGAAGTGGGGCAGCTTATTCTGTTGCTCCATGAATATATCAAAACCTAGCATCAACCTGGGGTGGCGACTGGGACCGGTCCCCCGATATGGAGAGCCGGGTAATGCATTAAGGTTCTATGTAGCAGCTAAATGACAGCTGCTCATTAAGACCCATGGGGACCACAGTTTGAAGATAAAAATTCCACCATGTCTCTCTGCAATATCCTCCGGTCCCAGTCACCTCCCCTTTTTGGCCTTGCAACAACTTCAATTCCCATAAATCTCAAATCTGACGCATCTCCACCATGCACCGAATTAACATGTTTTGCCAGGGGCGTGTCTCTGTCATTCCTGACGTCACCCAGATGTTTGCCCACCCGTTGTCGCAGTTCACGGGTAGTTTTCCCAATATATTCAAGGCCGCATTTGCAGTTGGCCCTGTAGATAACGCCCATTGTGCGGCAATTAATGAACTGTCTAATTTGAGACCACTCTCAGTTTTTTTAGGTTTAGGGTGGAGTAGATCGTCCCTCTTGCTTTCACACGCCCTCTTAAAGGCCAGCCTAAGGACTGTGTCAGGGTAGCCCCTTTCCCGAAAACGACTTCTCAAATCATCCGCCTGTTGTTTGAAAGCCTCCCAAGTGGAGCAGTTCCTCCTAATGCGCAGGTACTGCCTCACTGGGATTCCCTTTTTTAAGGGAAAGGGATGATGGCTAGTCCAATGTAGAAGTGAGTTTGTGGAAGTGGGCTTCCTGAAGATATCAGTTTGTATCACATCATCCTTGCCCCTTGAGATTAAAATATCGAGGAAAGGCAAATTCTTCTTTTCGAAGACTGAGGTGAATTTCATGTTGATACAATTGACATTCAGCTCCTTTACAAAATCATAGAAGTCCTTTTCTCCCGCTTTCCAGACGACAAAGACATCGTCGATAAATCTTGCCCATGTAACAATACACGGGACATGTCTGCTGGGTACATCGCTGAAGACCAGTGTCCTCTCCCACCAGCCCAGGAACAAATTTGCGTACGACGGGGCACATGAACTCCCCATCGCGGTGCCCCTGAGCTGGTGGTAGAGGACCCTGTCAAACAAGAAATAATTTCTTGTAAGGACAAAGTTAAGTAGTCGCAAGGCAAAGGCATTGTGGGGGTAAAACTGTTGTCCTCTAGTCGAGAAGAACGATTCCACTGCCCTCATACCCAAGTCGTGGGGTATGGAGGAGTAAAGGGCCTCCACGTCAATTGAGGCCTGAGAAGTTCCCTCCTCCAAACTTATCCCCTCTAGACGACCAAGAAGGTCACTAGTGTCCCTCAGGTATGAGGGCTGTGTCTTGACAAAAGGCGCTAAAACATGGTCCAGATAAATCCCCAAGTTTTGGGTCAAGCTGTTTACACCCAAAATGATCGGGCGTCCTTTTACAGGGGTACCACCCTTATGAACTTTGGGTAAGCTATAGAAGGTGGCTATAGTAGGGTGTTTTTTGTATAAGTAGTCAAATTCCTCCCCTGAAATAAGATTTTCAATTTTAGCCTGTCGCAATATTTCAATGAGATCCTTTTGATATTTTGCAATGGGATCACCACCCAATCTCTCGTAAGTATCTTTATCGTCAAGTAGAACCTGACACATATTTTTATAGTCAGTAGTGTCCATCAAAACGATATTCCCCCCTTTATCCGAGGATTTGATTGTTAGGTTCTTCTTTTTCTCTAACTCCAATAGTGCTTTGTATTCGCTTTTACTGCAGTTAAAGCCACCATGATAAGAAATGAGATTGGATAGATCCCGGCAAACTTGGTTGACAAAAACATCAATACATGTGGGGTCCCCCATAGGAGGCATTTTAACACTCTTGTTTTTGAGTGAAGTGAAGGGGCCCCTGCCCTCTTGTGGGATGCTGTTACTCAGGCTATATAAGAAGCAAACATCTTGGAGGATATCAGGTGGGACACCCATCTCCTTGCTCTCTCGCTTCGCGACTAGCGCAAAGTGTTTTCGCCACCTAAGTTTCCTAGCAAAGAGGTGGATGTCCCTAACCCAATTAAAGAGGTTAAAACTAGAGGTGGGGACAAATGAAAGGCCCTTACTAAGCAGGCACATTTCTGTGTCCTGAAGTTGCTGGTTCGAGAGGTTAACTATTTGGTTGCGTTGCCCGCCGGCCTGTTGGTCTGGGGTGGTGATTTTTGGGACCCTCGATTGCGTAGAGGGTATGGTGTGTCTAAAAAATCTGACCCACCTTTCTCCTGTCTGCCTCTTTGATTATTCCTCTCCCCCCTACCTCTAGAGTTTTGCCGTCTCCTTTGACCCCTACCCCTTCCTCTATAAGTCTGGCCTGTTTCTCTTTCGTTTTCTGAAGCCTCAGTGTCACTGGACGAAATATCAGTTTCAGAGCGTTTTATCTGTGATTTATTACGATCTAATGTGGAGTACACCCGGTTATCCCGAAAATCCTGCAGGTCTCTATTAAACTGGCGATGTTTTCGCTCCTTAAGATGAAACTGGAATTTGTCAATAGTATTTTTAAGTTGAAGCTTTTTACTGGCAAATTTAGTTAGTTCAATCTGATCTTTTAAAGGGAACCTGTCACCCAAAAATCGCCTATTAAGCTGTTTACAGTACCTTATAGTGCTGTATACTCGTTTCTTGATGCACTTTTTGTTCGTTTTCCCGCATGTCTGCTCATTCAGAAATCGATGTTATATTCAGCTGCTGCCCCGTGCTTCAAGTCAGGCTTGAAGTCACGGGGGCAGCGGCCTCGGCGTCTTACATGGCCCTCTCCCCGCCCCCTGCCTCTGTTACTGACAGCCGAACTCCGAATCCGGGACCGCGCTCAACGGCCGCATGCGCAGTAAAGGGCGGCAGGAGCGCGGTCCCGGCTGCCGCACGTACTACGCGCCGTCTTACTTTCGCCGCACTGCGCATGCGCCCGACATCCTGTATCAAACGCGCCCGCGCCCGGCATCTGGGCGCGGGCGCGTTTGATACAGGATGTCGGGCGCATGCGCAGTGCGGCGAAAGTAAGACGGCGCGTAGTACGCGCGGCAGCCGGGACCGCGCTCCTGCCGCCCTTTACTGCGCATGCGGCCGTTGAGCGCGGTCCCGGATTCGGAGTTCGGCTGTCAGTAACAGAGGCAGGGGGCGGGGAGAGGGCCATGTAAGACGCCGAGGCCGCTGCCCCCGTGACTTCAAGCCTGACTTGAAGCACGGGGCAGCAGCTGAATATAACATCGATTTCTGAATGAGCAGACATGCGGGAAAACGAACAAAAAGTGCATCAAGAAACGAGTATACAGCACTATAAGGTACTGTAAACAGCTTAATAGGCGATTTTTGGGTGACAGGTTCCCTTTAAATTACTCTCTAATTTCACCAGATTAGCTTTTTCTTCTTCAAGTAATAGGTGCATGAATCTCAGGGAACTTTTGGTTGTCTCGTCCTCCCACTTACTTATTAAAGAGGCAGATCTGCATCTAGCTGCTGGAGTTAAAGTAATTCTTAGGCCTCTAGGCACGATTTTATTCTTAAGGTAGTTCTCTATAGATTGAATCTCCCACCATGAGGATATTTGTTCCTTATATATCTTAGTAAGGTCCTTGAAAGCAGCTTTGAATGAAGGTGCGTATTTACTTTGTGTCAGGGTTTTCTCTGAGAAAACCTCACTAGCTTCAGAGAGCAATTGTGTTTTGTCAACGCCAGTAGTGAGGAATCCAGCCATACTCCAAATTACAATGAGCAATGATAACACAACCGATTATAGTGGGTCAGACTACAGTTACCATCTAATGTGCTAAACCCTATAAATCCAGAATATATTAACACGTGATGGGTAGCTTATTTCATTTAAGACTTAACATTTAATAATGTATTTCAATATAAAATTATAGTCCCTTTAGTACTAAACACTTAATTTTGTAGCCACTGGTTACACTACTCTCCTAAAAGATGGCGGAGATGGGAGAGGACCATATGCAGGGACAGCAAAAATGTTGACAGATAGGATGAAGGGTACCTAAGTACCTAGACAGAAAGACACAGTGCTGGGTCAAAACCCTAAGCAACCCTGTCACTATCTCTCCTTCACCCCAACTAATGCAATGACCCTATTGTCACCCTCCCTAAGTATGGACTGCCCAGCTTTGCCCGATAGACAGAAATAGGTCCTGTTGATAATAGACCAAATAGGTTACAAAGAGGGCATAAAGACTGGCATGGAATGTGCTATGAGTGAGGTCCGGTGTAGGCGCTGTATTCTTGTAGGCCACCCACAACACGACACCCGGTCTATCTCACACACATACAAATAAATGTATATATATCAAGGAGTCCTGAAAGCGTAAATATATATATAGTTTCAGATAATCACAGTGTCCCGACGCGTTTCCTCAATGATATCTGATTCATCAGGGGACAAAATTGTATCCCGGAGGTCCCTTACCATGGGAGGGCTTCTCCGGTGACAAGATTGTAGGAGATCCCTTTGCTTAGGGTAAATTCTCCAGTCACAAAAATGGAGTCACAGAGCGTATGATGGTATATTCAATCTGGTCTGATATCACAATCTATTTTTCCTCTCTCGGTGGCTTGTACAGAAGTCATTAACTCCCAGAGAGATCGAGATATGTGTTCAATGCAGACAGGTTGCTATATTAACTCGACCAAACATTTCAATAGCATGGATCTAAGGCTAAGTCGACCGATACTGTATATATATATCTATATATATCTATATATATATATATATATATATATATATATATACATTTATTTGTATGTGTGTGAGATAGACCGGGTGTCGTGTTGTGGGTGGCCTACAAGAATACGGCGCCTACACCGGACCTCACTCATTGCACATTCCATGCCAGTCTTTATGCCCTCTTTGTAACCCATTTGGTCTATTATCAACAGGACCTATTTCTGTCTATCGGGCAAAGCTGGGCAGTCCATACTTAGGAAGGGTGACAATAGGGTCATTGCATTAGTTGGGGTGAAGGAGAGATAGTGACAGGGTTGCTTAGGGTTTTGACCCAGCACTGTGTCTTTCTGTCTAGGTACTTAGGTACCCTTCATCCTATTTGTCAACATTTTTGCTGTCCCTGCATATGGTCCTCTCCCATCTCCGCCATCTTTTAGGAGAGTAGTGTAACCAGTGGCTACAGAATTAAGTGTTTAGTACTAAAGGGCCTATAATTTTATATTGAAATACATTATTAAATGTTGTCTTAAATGAAATAAGCTACCCATCACTTGTTAATATATTCTGGATTTATAGGGTTTAGCACATTAGATGGTAACTGTAGTCTGACCCACTATAATCGGTTGTGTTATCGAAGCTCACGCATAGTAATGTCCTCTGGGACACTCTGCAATTTAAGGTTATTCCGGCGGGAGCGGTCCTCTAAGTCCGCAATTTTTGCTATGATCTGAGATACTTCGTCGGAGAGAAGTTCATGGGAGTCAATTAAATTATTGTGGGAGGCTGTGAATTCCCCCATTTTAACCTCCATGTGCTGTATTTTGTCCCCCAGCTCCCTCACAGTGGATTGGATTGGCACTATCGCCTTTGGGATCTGTGCCATTATAGAATGAAGAAATGCTAAGAGCATGTCTTTCAACAAAGTTCCAGATGTGGGTTGATCTGTTGTCTGAAGGCTCTGAAGCGCCTCATGTAGCGAGGGCAGACCTGTCTGGTCAGTTTGAGGGTTTTGGCACTCACCCATGTCCTGAGATCCATGATGTCTAGGCCTCTGCTTGTCTGGACTGGCCGTCGGAGAGGCCTGGGTGTCAGCGCTCCCAAGTTGTGCGAGGTTAGTTCCCGTCCTTCCACGCTTTAGTGGAGCAGGAGCTCAGAATCAAGCTGCCATCTCTCTCAGCTGCTTGGCCACGCCCCCTAGACTTTTTTCAGTGAGTTTATGTAGAGGCTTGCATCTCTTCAAAACTCTGGCAGATCCCCCGTCAGCTTAAGGGTTTGCCCCACAGTTTGTAAGGCTGAAGAAAGACATCTGTCCATCCAGTTCAGCCTGTTATCCTGCAAGTTGATCAAGAGGAAGGCAAAAAAAACCTGTGAGGTAGAAGCCAATTATCCTTATTTTAGGGATATAAATTCTTTCTCGACTCCAATCAGGCAACCAGAATAACTCCCTGGATCAACGACCCTTCTCTAGTAACTAGAACCTGTAGTATTATTACACCCCAGAAATACATCCAGGCCCCTTGAACTCTTTTGGTGAATTCACCATCACCACCTCCTCAGGCAGAGAGTTCTATAGGCTCACTGCTCTTATCGTAAAGAATCCTCTTCTATGTTTGTGTACAAACTTTCTTTCCTCCAGATGCAGTGGATGTCCCCTCATCACAGTCCTGGGGGTAAATAGTACTAACCACTGATATACATGGTTATTAGATTTTTTCCTCAGTTGTCTTTTTTCTAAACTGAATAACCCTAACTTTGATAATATTTCTGGGTACTGTAGTCCACCCATTCTATTTATTACTTTAGTTGCCTCTGAACTTCTCTCCTAGCTCTGCTATGCCTGTCTTGTTCACAGAAGTCCAAAACTGAGTACAATACTTCTTGTGTGGTCTGACTAGTGATTTCTAAAGTGGCAGGACTATGTTCTTATCACATGCATCTATACTTCTTTTGATGCAACCCATTATCTTATTTGCCTTGGCAGCAGCTGCCTGACATTAGTTTCTACAGTGAACTAAAATTCCTAGGTCCTTTTCTAGGTCAGTGTTACCCAGTGTTTTACAATTTAGTATGTACAGGTAACTTGCATAACCTTATTTGTCAGTGTTAAACCTCATCTGCCACTTCTCTGCCCAAGCCTTCAACATAGCCAGATCCATCTATAGCAGTGCACTGTCCTCTTCCGTATTAATTACTGTACACCAGGGGTCGGCAATGGGGTCACCCAATGATGGCAAGACATTTCAGTCTTGTCGCCATTTGTTGGATGCCCCGCCGCCGCACTGTACCTCTGAACATAAAGATCTTCAGATGCATAATTAATTATGCATCTGCTAGGCCCGCCCCTCAAGCTTCCCGCGCCAGACTCCACAGAGGAGCGATAGCTGTGAGTGGGACTCTGCTGCGCTACTGGCAGGCCTGTACTTTACCTCGCTGCTGCGCATCTCCACTTCCTCAGGACTGCCAGAAATGCTGCCAGAGGTAAATTAATGTACTGAGAGTTTGTGTGTGAACAGATTGGGGGTGGGGAGATGAGGGGGAGATGGGGAAACTAGCATGTGACCTGATTGGGACTGGGGACAGGAAGGTGAGCTTGGGGAGATCAGCCTCTGACCAGATTGGGGAGGAAGGGGGATGAGCATATGGCCAGATTTGCGGTGGGGGGAGGAAGGTGAGCTTGGGGAGAGGGGAGAACAAGCATGTGACCAGATTGGGATTGGGGGAGGTTGGTGAGGTTGCTAAGGGGATAGGAGAGGCTAGTTATGAAAGGAAACCAGCTTTCTGACTATTTTGGGGGAAAGAGTGATGAGCCTGAAAATGATTTATCAGGGGGATGGGGAACAAGCTAACGGACTACTTTGGTGGGTGCGGTGGGGATGGTCGGAATGTGATTAGTCTGTGGGGGGGTGACATCTAAGTGTGATTGGTGCAGCTCTGTTGGGGTCACCAGTATATAGGAAACCAATATATGTCGGACAGTGGTGGGGGAGGGCAGCCCTCAGTCACTTAAAATTAGTGAGGAGTCTCTTCCCCACTGTATGATTGGTCGGAGGATGTCCCCCATATACAGCTCCTCCATAAAATTGGTCCGTTAGGAGGATTCTGAGGAGCAGTGACAATCTTTACTATCTATTTTTCTGAAAAGTTGCATATCTCTTTAAGCCGTGCAGGTCAGGCAGTGTTGTTGAGACTTTTGGGACATAGCTAGTAAATAACTGGTCTACGTCACATATTTGTGTTATATTACTTTCCTGTATGGGTCGCCACACCGAGCGCTTCAGCTTTGATTTTAATTTTTTAAATCAGCACTCCGTACAAAAAAGGTTGCTGACCCCTGCTGTACACAGTTTAGTGTAATCTGAAAAAATGTATATTTTACTGTGCAAGCCTTCTACAAGATCATTAATAAATATATTGAAGACAATAGGGCCCAATACTGACCGCTATGGTACCTACTGGTAGCAGTGACCCAATCTGAGTGTGTACCGTTAATAGCAACCCTCTGTTTTCTATCACTGAGCCAGTTACTTTCCCACATACACACATTTTCTCCCAGTCCAAGCTTTCTCATTTTATATACTAACCTTTTATGTGGCACAGTATCAAATGCTTTAGAGAAGTCAAAATATATGACATCCATTGACTCGCCGTGGTCAAGTTTAGAACTTACCTCCTTCCTTTATTTTTGAGTTACTTCAAGATAGCATATTTTAGAAAACCTTAAAAACCCATGACATTAACGAATTATAGTTTCCGGGCTCTGTTTTTGACCCCTTTTTTTTAATAATATTGGCACCACATTTGCTATGCACCAATCCTGTGGAATATAGAGTCCTTAAATATCAGAAATAAGAGTCTGGCTATGACATTACTTAATTCTCTTAGGATACGGGGGTGTATTCCATCTGGTCCTGGCAATTTGTCTTTTCATCTTTTTAAGATGCTACTGAACTTCTTCCTGGGTCAGACATGCCACTTGTAATGGGAAACTTACTTTTACATTCTGCATTTCATCTTCCAGTTTATTTTCCTCAGCAAATACAGTGAAGAAAGAAAAATAGCTTTGCTTTCTTCTCATTGTCCTTTGCAACTTTGTCCCTCTGTAAAGGGTTGACACCTTCAGATTTATACTTCTTACCATTTATATAATTGAATAACATGCATGTATTTGTCTTTTACATATTCTATTTGTTTCCTTATCGTTTTTCAGTTCTTCCTTGCTACCCTCCTGTTTTATTTATTTAAATGCTTCTTTTTGTCCTTTATTGCTTCCTTTATCTTTCTATTTATCCACATTGAGTTTTTTCTTGTTCCTCACCCTTTTATCCCCATAAGGTATGTACCTCTCACAATTACAGTATAGGATGCTTTAAAAAATATCCCATTTTGTGGCGGCATTTTTTTAGGACATTGGCCCAGTTAGTGAGGCCAAAAAGTAATTGTATTTGTTTATTGCTAAGAACTTGTTTCCTTTATGAGATATATAGGTTTAAGTTTCCCAGTGTATATCTGGGTATTTGAAGTCCCCCATAATAATTACCTTATTATGATTTGCTGCCTCATCGATCTCCTTTAGTAGTAGATTTTCTGTGGACTCTGGTATATTAGGTGGCTTATATGTTTTTCCCTCCATGTATTTCTACCAACAGTGAATCCACATGTTTATGTTCCTCACTTATATCTTCCCTGGGCTTTAAATAGGACTTTACATAAAGGCAAACCCCTCCCCCTCTACGGTTTTGACAATCTTTTAAAAAATAGACTGTAACTCTGTAAGTTAATCTCCCAGTCATAGCTATCATCCAGCCATGTCTTAGTTATTCCCACTATGTCCACCTCAGACATTACTTCTTCCAGTTCACCAGATTTATCAGTCAGGCTTCGGGCATTAGTATACTTACAATTAAGAGGTTTTTGTCTATTTTTTACCTTACACCTTTCCTTATGAACTGTTCTAGTCCCTCGTTCCACTGCTCCTCCAGTTTAATTACCTTGCCCCAGTTCTCTATCTGGACCATCTTTCCCTCCTATAATGTAATTACCCCCACCCCAGTCCTAGTAAATGAAAGGGTATCCTATTTACAGAACATTTTAAAGTCAGTACATTTTTTGTAACTTCAGTCATTGAAAATGTATCTTTTCATTTTTGTTACCTTATTTTATCTGTGTTCTCTATTTTTGTAAAGCATCTATCAAATTTATGGAACAGGTTACTTTTCTATAACATTAACATACAAATACTAAAATCTTCAGATTGTGACTAGTATTGGTGGCTGTCCAATCATGTAGAAAACCCTGGTTCATGGGATCACCAGGCCATCATTTCAGAGGCAAGAAAAATGGCTAATTGGAACACTCCAGGGAAAACTGATACATTGGGCAAGATTTATCAAGACATTCCCATCCCTGTCTTGTTTCCCAGTGCACTGGAGTAGCAAGTGGCTAATTTATTAAGAGGTAGATGTAAGTTAAGGCTGGCATTGACTTGAGCTACAACTTAAGCCAGATTCTATTGAAGGTTATATTATATCCGGCGGGCCATGATAGGTACCTCCTTTCCACATACTGTAAGTCTCACCCCTTTTCTTGCCACAAATGGTGAGAAGCTCAAAAATTCACAAATTAGGCATAAATATAGTGTGCACCATAATTTGCAACATTTTAACATAACATCAGTAAATCTCTCCCATTCTATTTGGCTCAGTGATAGAATGAAAGTGCCCCACACGAGGCATACAATATCAGTTCCTGCTCATTCTATCCTGAAGAGCTAAGTGGCTGGTTCTATTCAGGGATTGACAGCCTTCCTTTTGTACATAAGTGTGCTTACAGATATAGCTGTCAATCCCTGATTTGGACCAGCCAGATAGCCCCTAAGCATAGAATAAGCAGGGATTTCAATGCAATAAATTACAAGTTACTGAAAATACAGAATCTTTTGCCACAAACTATAGTTATTCCTGCTCTATAACATGTTATAAAATGGTGCCTTTAGAGATCTGGTCCCCTTGAATGTCTATCATATATAATACAGTCTCAAGGAAAGAAGCTGAATGGTTAGTTCACTATATATGTTTTCCTTGTACATGGATGTGCTATATGTAAACACAAGCCTGGCTATATATAGTCCCGGTCCAAGTACTTGGAAAGTCCTTTCAAATTCCTTGCAGAAGAAGGTCCCCCGATGGCCACTCAAAAAATAAAAATCTCTTTAACTGTATTTCAACCCCAATGAGCATATGGCATTAGCAGAGTGCAGTAGCATACATAGAGAAGTAAGGTCCCCATAGGAAAGGATCAAACCAGGCCGCCCCACACAGGACAGAAGGGTTTCCGCCTAAACCTCTTTCAATGACCCTTGGTCCATTTTTTTCCACTGCCTGAATTGCTAAAAGTTGTTTCTTTAGAGGGTAGAGTCCTGACCAAGTTTTCACACCCAGTAGAAGAGGGTATGATCCCAACTCAGCCCCTCTTGCCCTGGGCCCCATAGCAGTTGCATGGTCTGCCGCTATGGTAGTTACTCTCCTGGCAGAGTGCAATAATTCCGCTACATACAGTATGTTGCTGTAGAAGGGGTGGGAGTGAGGATGAGCTTATAGGTCATATACAACCCTGGTTAATAACTTTTATGTTTGCGAATGCTTCTAAATAATACAGCAGTTCCAGATGGATGCCTCGCTATTTTGCAATCTGGCACTACAGGCAGCACAGGCTCTGAAAGAATGTTTTATTCCCGAACTCATTAAATTATGCAGTAATTTCAGTGTGCCAATTATCTATCTGCAAAACTCTAATACATGTAAGCATTTCTGTACAAAAATCCTGCTTTATTGGTATGTAGAATAAATGATTAGTGGAATCAAAAGGAAATACTGTATTTCCCTGTCAAAGAAGGAATATTCTTTGCGGATGTTAAGCAAGCATGATTTTATTAGGCTGTGTTTCCATGGGGCCGTTATGATGTGACTGCTACACTTGGCCAAAAGCCTGAGAGACTATCCATAAAAATGTGCGGGTTTAACTGAGGCATACCCAACTAAATTTGCATGTGTAACACCCCAGAGGTGTGTTACTACACTCCTCTACCCCGCTACTGTCTCCTAAGAGCCTTTACATTTGTAGTATATGCACTATATTAAATACAATTATTGTTGTGATTTTCCATGTTCACCAGCAGGTGACAGCAATGGATTGGTAAGGAATTAGTTACAGTTTAGTGTATCTAGGCTGGAATGGTTCATTCCAGCTTAGCTCCCCCTCTGTGGAGGTGTGGACTGTTCCCACATCCTGCACCTTGGGTGGAGAAGGAAGTTAGTGTCAGTGTGCCAGCCACTCCTGTTGGGGAAGGCTGTGTGATAGCCTTCAGCAGTCCCCTGAATAGGGAAGAAAGCCAGGATCTTGTCTCGGCTGAGACATTGATCACATACCCAGACTGAGCCCTGCAGCCTCAGCTGGATGACAAGAAAGCAGACAATCTCCAGAGTTCCAGGATGAAAGCATTCCCTGAGAATATATCTGTGAGTAAAGTCCAGAGACCTAGGAGAAGCAATATCCCTCCTCAGTCAGTCCCCACAAAGCAAAAGATAGAGAGAAGCGCAGAAGACAAATTCCTGCCACTGTTACAGAGCAACTAAGCAGACGTCTTATCCTGCAAGCTCCAGATGTATAGTGCAGAAGATTTTTTCCTGCCAACCATTGCCAAAACCTGCTGGGACCAAAGACCAAAGCTGTATTCAGTTTGGATTCAAGTTATCATCAGTAATGAAAAGTTTGAACTTCATCTAAAGGTCTGGACATCAATTTCTGATGCAAAATTCCTCTATTACTCCTACTATCACTGTACTCAATTTAATTGCAAGTGAGCTAGGAGCCACAAATTGCACGCTGCCATTGGCGCCACAAACAAACTACAAACTATTTTCTACCTAAATCCTGACCCACTGAATAAGGGGTGTCAGCGCACCCGTTCCTGGTCACTGCACATGTCCATCAGCTGCTGTGAATGGGCAGCGTTTTGTCTGCACACGGTAGCCGCTGTGGAAACTCAGCCTTAGTAAAGCAATCTACCCTAAGATGACTCTTTAGAAAGATATACCCATGTGACGTTCCTGAGCCCCCATTTATAGGAAACTAACAATGCCATGTGGACTTTTGTCTGTATGTTGAATGTAAATGTGCACCTTTGTGCATAAAATATCCATAAATATGTATTTGGCATGTCATATAAATATGAACATCATAGAGAAGAGTCCCTAGATGATTCTCAGTGGGGAGGCCCCTAGCAAGCTGCAGATCTGGCATTTATAGCCCTTGTCCAGCCATGTATTACATAAACAACCATTCCTTTTAATGGCTGCATGTAATACTAAATTTCCTTTGTAATAGTCACTGCAAGGAAAATGTATAGCCAGCTGCATGTTTCCCACAGCTAAATCTGGATACAAAGCCAGTGGATGCTAAAGAACTAATCTGGTAATACTATGCAGGGTGGTGGGGAATTTGACATAATAAAGGGGGGTGATACTAAAAACAACCTTATGCTATGGATGTACTAGTGTTCAGTTACCCAATCTATTCTTGAAGGGATAGCTTCACTTCAACACAAAGGCAATACAATGAAGTTTACATGTTATCTACCTCTTCACAAACTGGTGTAACTAAGAAATATTATTATTATTATGTCAGTGAAGCTGTAGACCTATATTTGTTGAAGTTTTGATTTTCGGTTCTTAAAGGGTATCAACCTTTGAAAACCATTTTACAGTTTACATATAGTTAAAGAGGACCTTTAACTTCTTCTGATTTAGTAGCTACATGCATTCCCCATACCGTTGTTTTCCAAAACACTTTGGATGGTTTTTGACTCCACCAAAGATCTCCTCAGGAAAACCTGTTAACATTCCCATGTGCATGCGAGACGGGGCTGCGTCACTATGGGGAAAAGATGAAAGCATCTCGTTCTGCATACTCTGGGACTGCCATACAAACTTTATATAGGATTACAGTAGCGGCAAGTGAATTGTGCAACCTGCCTGAACCAAGAAAGTAGCCTCTTTTTTTTATCTGGTACTATTGTCATTCTAGTATTGTATTGATATATAGATACGGACCTGCAGTTGCAGCGCAAGTGTTTAACCTAGTAATTAGGTCAGTACGGGTATACAATATAGTAATTCAATGTCGGACAATGTCAGAGGGACACACCAAAAAAATGTCAATATCCAGTTGTAACTTTATCCATAAACTTCTAGCAGAAATAATAGAAGAAGGCACATTATAGAGACATTAGAATAAATGCTTCAGAATTGACATTTTATGTGGAATACAGTTATTTATTAAAACAGGCAAGTCAGGAGAGATTACAGGTCCTCTTTAATCTACATATCTAAGATACAGCAATACATCCAGTGACCATGATTATTCTACAATAAAGAAAAATTTAGCAACTGGTGAATCCCATGGAAATACTTTTTTTTTGTGATATGCATTATTTGGGGTTTGATGCTTTGCATTTTTAAGCACCACTCTCAAATTACACAGAAGAGCCCATGAGCAATGGGTGCACTACTGTGGTGGATGCAAACAATAACATCTGACTAAACCCTCACACTGATGTTAAAAATGAGACTTTAGCCAGTATATACTTATATTAAGGACATACCTGAGCTCGCGCACCACGCCAAGGTTGTTCAAATTGCACGGGACCTAACGCTAAACCTACCTGTACCGTATGGGTAGTTCCAGGAGCCTGTAGGCAAATTACATCAGCATATGGTCCGATTCACAGCACAGCTCCCAGTTCCCTCCAGTGTGACTAACCACACATACAGTGGGAGGAAGGAGGAGGCTTAGAGTCCCACCCATGGCTGGCTGATCTGTTGCAGACCTCACAGGTGCACATAAATGCTGCCTATGGATGCTAATTAAGGCACATTTAGATTGGAGTTATTATAACTCCAAATGTAAATATAAGATTTAAATGTCAAAAATACGTGGTCTCAAATGGCAGGAAATGCTCAACCCCAAATGCAGTTGTGCATTTATGCTCGGGGTAGCAGATATTGCGCTTGTGGTCTGTTGCTAAGGGCAATCCCCAGAAAAAAATGCATACAATGGAGGATGCCCACAACAGACCACAAGTGCCACAGAGACATCCTACACCAGATGGTAAAATGTGTGGATGTGGAATGATATATAGAATAAATAGCTACAAGAATAGGTGCACTATTGTGGTGGATGCAAACATCTGACTAAACCCTCACACTGATGTTAAAAGTAAGACTTTAGCCAGTATATCCTTATTAAGGACACACCTGAGCCCGCACACCACGCCAGGTTTCTCAAGTGGCACGGGACCTAACGCTAAGCCTACCTGTACCGTATGGATAGTACCAGGAGCGAGTAGGCAAATTACAGCAGCATCACTTACACAAGAGCACAAAATCTAGGACTACAAGTAACACCCTCTATTAAACAAAATGAAAAGACCCCTCCTCTATCCATAATTGGATGAGTTTAAAAGGGTTTTATAGATGTGGAAAATGTCAAGGTTGCAAAACAACGAAATTCCCTAGAAAGACCACCGAAGTAACCTCAACTCAGAACACTTTCTCTATGAACATTAAAAGTTTTCTAAATTGCAATACCTCCAGTGTAATTTACTTAATTCAATGTCCTTGCCAAAAACAGTACATTGAAAGTAAGAATAAGAGAACACTTGAGAAATATTAAAAATGGATACATGAAACACTCGCTATTAGAGTTGAGCGGACACCTGGATGTTCGGGTTCGACGGGTTCGGCCGAACTTTGGAAAAAAGTTCGAGTTCGGGACCCAAACTTGAACTGAACTTGACCCCGAACCCCATTGAAGTCAATGGGGACCCGAACTTTTGAGCACGAAAATGGCTGTAAAAATGTCATGGAAAGGACTAGAGGGCTGCAAATTGCGTCAAAATGTGGTTAAGAGCATGGCAAGTGCTTTGCAAACAAATGTGGATAGGAAAATGACTTAAAATAACATAAAATACATAAAAATAAAAAAATAATCTTGATCTAGGAGGACCAGGTCCATATGGAGAAGGAGATTGAGGAGGCGGTGGATGTGGCGGTGTAGGTGGAAGTGGAGGTGGAGGAAGAAGCCTACACTGCTTTTTTGGATTTAAATGTATTTTTTTTTTTTTTAAATTAGGGTACACCCCAAAACATTGGGAAATATAACCCTCCAGTCGCGCTAAACACACGTTCAGACAATACACCGGCTGCAGGGCAGGCCGGCACCTCCAAGGCGTAAAGGGCAAGCTCAGGCCATGTGCCCAATTTGGAGACCCAGAAGTAGCAGGGGCTGACCCGTCAGTTCGTGTAGGCGTGTGCATACTTACTGCCCCACCCACCATGTCGCACATCCCCGTGATGTTCACAATCCAATTTGATATCTGCTCTATCAACTTTTGATGTTCTTTTATGCGCCTACTATGGTGATTACGGGTGGCGGGGAATCAGGGTTTCAGGCCGGAGAGGGAGTGTGAGAAAAAGAGACCAAATTTAAGGGAGATAAATTTATTTAAAAAATTTGGGATCAAGAAGAAAAGTGGGAAAAGTTATTGTGGCGCAAATGTGGGACAAATTACAGAAGCCCAAATGTGGTCCAAAAGAGTCAAGCGGAATTGTGGGAAAAGCTATTGAGGCGCAAATTTTGGCCAAAAGGGTATAGTGGGACAAAGTATTGAAGCCTAAATGTGGTACAACTTGCTTAAGTTTAAGCATTGAATCAAAGGAGGTGGCGCGCATCAATTAAAGAAGCATTTCAGAAATGTTATTCCGTCACCTATGCAGAGCAGGGGTTTATTCACGTCTAAAATTGTATAATGTCAATTCAAGAACGTAACAGAAAAATTACAGAAATTAATTAACCTGTCTACTTGGTAGAGCAGGGGTCTATGACTGAAAACAATTGTTTATTGTCACCCGAAAATGTAAAATAAAAATTATTGAAATTTATTAAGCTGTCAACTAGGTAGAGGAGGGGTATATTACACCCAAAAATTGGTGAATTTGACCCTAAAATGTAACTGTAACTTTTTTTTTTACTGGTCTAATAAGTAAAGCAGTGGTACATCACACCAAAAATTGCTGAATTTCACTTTCAAAATGTAACTGCCAATTTTTTTTTATTTTTTTTTACCGGTCTACTAGGTATAGCAGTGGTACTTCACACCTAAAAATTGTTGAATTTCAACTGAAAATGTAACTGACAAATATTTTTTTTTGTTAACCCGCCTACTAGGTATAGCAGTAGTACTATACACCCAAAAATTGGTGAATTTCACCCAAAAATGTTAATGACAATTTTATTTTATTTTTTTAACTGGCCTACTAGGTATAACAGTGGTACTATACACCCAAAAATTGGTTATTTTCACCAGAAAATGTTTATCACAATTTATTTTATTTTTTTAACCGGCCTACTAGGTAGAGCAGTGGTACATCACACCCAAAAATTTGTGAATTTCACCATAAAATGTAAGAGACCAATTTTTTTTTATTGTTTAACCTGTCTACTAGGTATAGCAGTGGTACTTCACACCCAAAAAATTGTTGAATTTCAACTTCAAATGTAACTGACAAATATATATTTTTTGTTAACCAGCCTACTAGTTATAGCAGTGGTACTATACACCCAAAAATTGGTGAATTTTTAAAAATTTTTAAAAATTTAACCGGCCTACTAGGTAGAGCAGTGGTACATCACACCCAAAAATTAGTGAATTTCACCATAAAACGTAAGAGACAATTTTTTTTTATTGTTTAACCGTCATACTAGGTATAGCAGTGGCACTATTGGTGAATTTCACCCGAAATTGTTAATGATAATTTTTTTAACCGGCCTACTAGGTATAGCAGTGGTACTTCACACCCAAAAATTGGTGAATTTCACCCGAAAATGTTAATGACAATTTTTTTATTTCTTTTTTAACCGGCCTACTAGGTAGAGTAGTGGTAATATATGCCCAAAAATTGGTGAATTCCACCATAAAATGTAAATGACAAAGTAGTGAAATGATATAAAATAAAACACTTACAAAAAATAAATAAATGGATTTATGAGGTGAAGTTCCATATGGAGTAGGAGGCGGTGAACGTAGCGGAGTAGGTGGAAGCGGCGGTGGAAGAGGACGAGATAGCCAACACAGGTTTTTGGTTTTAATTTAATTTTGAAAAATTAAGGTACACTCCAAAAGAGTGTGAA
Organism: Bufo gargarizans; assembly: GCF_014858855.1. Classification (NCBI taxonomy): domain Eukaryota; kingdom Metazoa; phylum Chordata; class Amphibia; order Anura; family Bufonidae; genus Bufo; species Bufo gargarizans. The sequence goes on along the minus strand of NC_058082.1, from coordinate 211,537,258 downwards.
ATATTCAAAATACAAACATGAGCAATTGCGCTGCAGTATAACAATGGCTGCTTAGTGCCGGTATACATGTCTATTCTGCACAAGGTACGGACAAGTCCTGAGGGATCCATGACTAGTTCATTTTAATGAACGTGAACTTGTCCACATTGGCTATGGAGAGAAGGCTGCACATGTCTGTGATGAAGCCCCCAGCCGTGCTAAACACACGTTCAGATAATACACTGGCTGCAGAGCAGGCCAGCACCTCCAAGGCGTAAAGGGCAAGCTCAGGCCAAGTGCTCAATTTGGAGATCCAGAAGTTGAAGGGGGCAAACCCGTCATTCAGTACGGGTAGGCATGTGCACACATACTGCTCCACCATGTTGGTGAAATGCTGCCTCCTGCTAAGACGTTCCATATCAGCTGGTGGGGCGGGTTGTTGTGGCGTGCTGACAAAGCTTTTCCACATGCTATGGCCATGCTAACCCTGTCTTCTGAGGTGTTGGCGGTGCCCCAGCTGCGTTGGCGATCTCTTCCTCGTCCTCTGCCTTCGCCTTGTGCTTCCACTGTAAAGTATCTCAGAGGGCCTGAACCTCTGTAGGCCTGCAGTAAATATATCTTTGCACAAAATGGCTGTATTTCAAATGGCTGTATTTCAAATGCCTAATTCAAACCCCTGTATGTAGATGTGGCATCTCACAGGGCCTGAACCTCTGTAGGCCTGCAGTAAATATATCTTTGCACAAAAAGGCTGTATTTCAAATGCCTAATTCAAACCCCTGTATGTAGAGGTAGTATCTCAGAGGGCCTGAACCTCTGTAGGCCTTAAGTAAATATATCTTTGCACAAAATGGCTGTATTTCAAATGGCTGCATTTCAAATGCCTAATTCAAACCCCTGTATGTAGAGGTAGGATCTCACAGGGCCTGAACCAGTGTAGGCCTGCAGTAAATATATATTTGCACAAAATGGCTGTATTTCAAATGCCTTATTCAAACCCCTGTATGTAGAGGGGGTATCTCACAGGGGCTGAACCTCTGTAGGCCTGCAGTAAATATATCTTTGCATAAAATGGCTGTATTTCAAATGGCTGTATTTTAAATGCCTAATTCAAACCCCTGTTTATAGAGTTAGTATTTCACTGGGCCTGAACTAGTGTAGGCCTGCAGTAAATGGCCTGAAAATAGTGTTTTTTGTCAAACGAGTGTGTTTTTCAAACCCCAGAAAATGATGGATGTATTTCTACCTTAAATTGCACACTGACTAATACAGATGTTGTAGATTGCCCAAAAAGTATTTTTTTGCTAACAGAATATGAAAGCTGTATATATTAAACTTGAATTTAACACTTGCAAATCTGGAAAATACCGTTTTTGGAAAAAGAAAGTGTGTTTTTCAAACCCCAGAAAATGATGGGTGTATTTCTACCTTAAATTGCACACTGACTGATAAAGATGTTGTAGATTGCCAGAAAAGTCTTTTTTTGCTAACAGAATATGAAAACTGTAAATATTAAACTTGAATTTAACACTTGCAGATCTGGAAAATACTGTTTTTTGAAAAAAATAGTATGTTTTTAAAACTCCAGAAAATTATGGGTGTATTTCTACCTTAAATTGCACACTGACTAATCCAGATGTTGGACTTTGCCCCCCAAAAATGGTGATTTGCAATGTCCCAAAGCTGGCTCACTGGGCATGCCTAAAATGACCGCCGCCGCCACCCACCTAACTAACAGAATTCTAAAAGTTAGTATTTTTTGTTCAATGAGGCAAATGAGGGTAAAACGATAGTGCCCTGCACCCACACAACTATTTGTCTATAGATCGCTGAGTTAGATTTTCTCCTATTCTCTCCCTGACGTGCAGCACTATGTGACTCAAGGTTATATAGAGCCTGGGTCACATACTGCTCTGGCCAATCACAGCAATGCCATTAATAGGCATGGCTGTGATGGCCTCTTGGGGCAAGTAGTATGACGCTTGTTGATTGGCTGCTGTGCAGCCTTTCAAAAAGCGCCAAGAAACCGCCAAACACCAAATCCGAACTTTTACAGAAATGTTCAGGTTCGAGTTCCAAAAATCCTAAAGTTCAGTACAAACCCGAACTTTACAGTTCGGGTTCGCTCAACCCTACTCAAAGCACTTTAAGGAAACTCACAATCAAGATCCAAAAGGCTTGATTTTTATGGCGTTACAAAAAATAGACAAACATTGGCGAGGGGGAAAGCATATAGAAAAGATGTCTAGGGCTGAATCAAGACTTATTTTTAATTTTGTCAGTCTCATTCCCATGGGTCTAAACGCTGAATTGGAAATTTTTGGCTTCCTGTGAGTCATTATGGGCTGCATGCCTGCCGTCCGATGGAGAGTCACATGTCTGGCTGTCTATCAGCACTGTGACTCTCCCTTGGTGGCAGGCATGTAGCCCTATTCATCATGTATTGACTGACATTCTACTGTGATACAGATTTGTATATACTATGATCTATGAATAATCATAAACATAGAAATGTTCCTCCCCTCCCCTTCCCTTACAATTGTGTGATAATAAGTGGATTCTTATTCATGGTAGACTTCCCCCTTTTTTCTAATACTGTGCAACACACAAGTCTAATATAGATCTTTGAACCACTAGAGTATCTTCTCAAAGAACACTGAATTAATATATCTCCGGTTGGCTCTATCAGCTATCCTAGACGTCCATCCCTTTCTGAGGCATAGGCTACTATATGTATGGTTTTATTTTTGATTGTGTTTTTAACTATTTTGCAAATAAATGTTTATGACTATTTAATGCAATCTACAACGGTGATTTGCCTACCATTAATACATTCAAAACACACATTTAGAGCGCCAGTCCATATTCCAAACATTTTTTATAAAATTACAGCAGCGTAAGGTCTGACTCACAGCAAACAGCTCCCAGTTCCCTCCAGTGTGACTAACCACACATACAATGGGAGGAGGGAGGAGGCTTAGAGTCCCACCCATGGCTGGCTGATATGTCGCAGGTCTCACAGGTGCGCCTAAATTTAGTCAGATGTTACTGTTTGCATCCACCACAGTAGTGCACCTATTCTTGTAACTATTTATTTTATATACCATTTCACATCCACACACTTTACCCTCTGGTGTAGGACGTCTCTGTGGCACTTGCGGTCTGCTGCGGGCATCCTCCATTGTATGCATTTTTTGCTGGGGATCGCCCTTAGCAAGCCACAAGCACAGTATGTGCTCCCACGAGGATAAATGCACAACTGCACTTGGGGTTGAGCATTTCCAGCCCTTTGAGACCATGTATTTTTGTCATTTAAATCGTACATTTTAGATATCACACCAAATCTGTACTATAAATACATTGCATTATATTGCTTGTTATTTTCCTGAGTTACAGAATGTGTAATGATCTAGACATGAAATCACAATTCTGCAGACTTTAGAAGCGAAATCTCTTCATATTCTTTTTTTGGTTCAATTACCTGCACAGAAAGCGACATGTTTACCCCAGGTATTATATAGCAATCTGATACAGCAGGAACAAAAGATCCCACTGCATTAAAAGAGCTAAGCTGCTATGAATTGTATCACTGCAAGTTGGTTGTCTATTTCCAATGACAGCCAGCTAATTTGTGAATGCAGAGCTGGACTATAAGGGCAGCATTATTAAGGGCTTACATTAAATGATGTAGCCCATTAGTGGAGGAAAACTCTGCTATTATATGCAGTGATCTCCTCCACAGCATAATGAGGAGTGATCACAGCATAATGAGGAGTGATCACTAATGCCATCACTCGTCCCCATACCGACTAGTTGTTTGCCGCCAGCAGATTGTGATTGCACAGAATGACCTGCCACCAGCAAACTATTTTTAGGCCTGCTTAAAAATCTGGATTGCCCGATGAGAGAGTGTTTGCAATTGGTGGCACCTTTAGGGCTGTATTACACAGCCTATGAACACTCGTTAGTGATGATCTCGCCGACCATCTGCCAGTGTAATAATGCCTTTATAGCCTGTAAATTAAAGTAAACCTGTCACTAGTTTTCACCCACCACAATAAAAATCATACTGCATTAGCTTTTACCCACACTATTATATATCTGATTTAATTTTTTTTAAGTAACCCACAATCCTCCGTTATAGAATAGCCACACTTTATGCAAATACGATGCCAACATCATCTGTGTTCCATTTCATCCCTAAGCAAGCCTATAAGTTCCTGAGTGACAGCTCCTGTAACCCAACCCTTCTCCCCAAGTCACGGCCCAAATCCCGTGCATTCTCATCATAGTCTTTCCCTTACTGTTCATTTTCAGTGCCCTTGCTGAAGTCATCATGCCAGGTACAAGTTTTTGCAAAGCAAGGGAAGTAGGAGCGGACCAAGGAGGCTGTCTGGCTATAACTCCGGAATGATAGAATGCCGAACTCATCTTGGCTACTTGAATCTTACAAGACTCATTTCAGCACATTTACATATAGGATGGGAACATTTCAGGTAGGATTTACACTATGGTAACAGTGCTCTCCCACCCAATTCTTTTTGTTATTTTTTTTTTAAAGTTTGCACAAGAGAGAAGGTGGGGATTTCAAACAGCTAATCCCTGCTCTCCTTGTATAAAGGGATGGATCAAATTGAAGTTGAGAAGAGAAGGAAGGCATGTGTATGTGAGTCTTTGTATCCCTTTTTCCTTGTATCCAATTCTTTATTTTTGGAAAAAATTTGTAAATAAAATACTGCTGCATCCATAATGACCTTAACTGTAAAATGTTAATGTTACGTATCCTGCAAAGTGTATGTCGTAAAAAATAAAATATTAAAAAACAAAGACAGAATTGTTGGTTTTTGTTCATCTTGCATCACAAAAAAATAAAATAAAAAAGCCATACGTACCCCAAAATGGTACCAATAAAAACTATAGCCTGACCTGCATTGACTGAAAAATAAAAATGTTATGGGTATAGCGACACAAAAAAAGATGATATACTTGAGTGATATTATAATGCAAATCTATAAAATATAAAAAAAATTGATAACCCTGTAATCATGTCAACCTACTGAATTAAAGGGATTCTGTCACCAGGTTTCACCCCTGTCAGCTAAACATTTGCTGATGTTCAGGGCCTCATCAGGATTCCTAATGTGGGATTCTAAATGTGATCAGTAGCCTTATTTTGCTAAAAAACAGGTTTTACTAACCTGTCACTCAAAGAAATAAGGTGCCCAAGGGGATGTCAAGGGATGCAAGGTGCCGGCCGCACCCACCGCCGTTCGTGCCCAGCGCCGCCTTTCCAGACTTCTGCACCGCCTCCTAATCCTCTGTGCCGCCTCTCGCTCTCCCTCCCCCCCTACTTTTGCTATAAGATCTCACGCGTGCGCACAGGGCTCTGAGAGGCTGGCGCCAGAGTGCAGGTCATACCTGGGTCGAATGAAGTGCCGGCGCATGCGCACTTCGCTTTAAGAAGCCAAATCAAGAAGTCCGCATGGGCGCATCAGGCAGAGCCCTGTGCGCACGCGCGAGATCTTACAGCAGGAGGAGAAGGGAGGGAGAGCGAGAGGCGGCACAGAGGATTAGGAGGCGGTGCAAGCTCAGGCCATGTGCCCAATTTGGAGATCCAGAAGTTGAAGGGGGCAAACCCGTCATTCAGTACGTGTAGGCATGTGCACACATACTGCTCCACCATGTTGGTGAAATGCTGCCTCCTGCTAAGACGTTCCATATCAGCTGGTGGTGCGGGTTGTTGTGGCAGGCTGACAAAGCTTTTCCACATGTCGGCCATGCTAACCCTGTCTTCTGAGGTGCTGGCAGTGCCCCAGGTTCGTTGGCGATCTCTTCCTTGTCCTCTGCCTTCGCCTTGTGCTTCCACTGTGAAGTATCTCAGAGGGCCTGAACCTCTGTAGGCCTTAAGTAAATATATCTTTGCACAAAATGGCTGTATTTTAAATGGCTGCATTTCAAATGCCTAATTCAAACCCCTGTATGTAGAGGTAGTATCTGACAGGGTTCTGAACCAGTGTAGGTCTGCAGTAAATATATCTTTGCACAAAAAGGCTGTTGTTCAAATGGCTGTATTTCAAATGCCTAATTCAAACCCCTGTATGTAGAGGTAGTATCTCAAAGGGGCTGAACCTCTGTAGGCCTGCAGTAAATATATCTTTGCATAAAATGGCTGTATTTCAAATGGCTGTATTTTAAATGCCTAATTCAAACCCCTGTTTATAGAGTTAGTATTTCACTGGGCCTGAACTAGTGTAGGCCTGCAGTAAATATATCTTTTCACAGAATGGCTGTATTTCAAATGCCTAATTCAAACCCCTGTATGTAGAGGTAGTATCTCAGAGGGCCTGAACCTCTGTAGGCCTGCAGTAAATATATATTTGCACAAAATGGCTGTATTTCAAATGCCTTATTCAAACCCCTGTATGTAGAGGGGGTATCTCACAGGGCCTGAACCAGTGTAGGCCTGAATTCAATATTGGTGCACCAAATGGCGGTATTTAAAATCTCTGAATGTAACCCAAATGTATTAAGGGTGTATCTCACAATGACATCTGCATCAAAGGCTGCCAACTACATTTTTTGTGCCCAAACGAGTGTTTGTTTAACAACTGAATTTGACAGCAGTATATAAGCCTGTAATTTCACAGGTGCCGATGCTGCAAGGCCTGAAAATAGTGTTTTTTGTCAAGCAAGTGTGTTTTTCAAACCCCAGAAAATGATGGGTGTATTTCTACCTTAAATTGCACACTGACTGATACAGATGTTGTAGATTGCCAGAAAAGTCTTTTTTTTGCTAACAGAATATGAAAACTGTAAATATTAAACTTGAATTTAACACTTGCAGATCTGGAAAATACTGTTTTATGAAAAAAATTGTATGTTTTTAAAACTCCAGAAAATTATGGGTGTATTTCTACCTTAAATTGCACACTGACTAATCCAGATGTTGGACTTTGCCCCCCCAAAAATGGTGATTTGCAATGTCCCAAAGCTGGTGCACTGGGCATGCCTAAAATGACCGCCGCCGCCACCCACCTAACTAACAGAATTCTAAAAGTTAGTATTTTTTGGTCAATGAGGCAAATAAGGGGAAAACGATAGTGCCCTGCACCCACAGAACTATTTGTCTGTAGATCGCTGAGTTCGATTTTCTCCTATTCTCTCCTTGAGGTGCAGCACTATGTGACTCAAGCTTATATAGAGCCTGGGTCACATACTGCTCTGGCCAATCACAGCAATGCATTAATAGGCATGGCTGTGATGGCCTCTTGGGGCAAGTAGTATGACGCTTGTTGATTGGCTGCTGTACAGCCTTTGAAAAAGCTCCAAGAAACCGCCAAACACCAAATCCGAACTTTTACAGAAATGTTCAGGTTCGAGTTCCAAAAATCCTAAAGTTCAGTACAAACCCGAACTTTACAGTTCGGGTTCGCTCAACCCTACTCAAAGCACTTTAAGGAAACTCACAATCAAGATCCAAAAGGCTTGATTTTTATGGCGTTACAAAAAATAGACAAACATTGGCGAGGGGGAAAGCATATAGAAAAGATGTCTAGGGCTGAATCAAGACTTATTTTTAATTTTGTCAGTCTCATTCCCATGGGTCTAAACGCCTAATTGGAAATTTTTGGCTTCCTGTGAGTCATTATGGGCTGCATGCCTGCCGTCCGATGGAGAGTCACATGTCTGGCTGTCTATCAGCACTGTGACTCTCCCTTGGTGGCAGGCATGTAGCCCTATTCATCATGTATTGACTGACATTCTACTGTGATACAGATTTGTATATACTATGATCTATGAATAATCATAAACATAGAAATGTCCCTCCCCTCCCCTTCCCTTACAATTGTGTGATAATAAGTGGATTCTTATTCATGGTAGACTTCCCCCTTTTTTCTAATACTGTGCAACACACAAGTCTAATATAGATCTTTGAACCACTAGAGTATCTTCTCAAAGAACACTGAATTAATATATCTCCGGTTGGCTCTATCAGCTATCCTAGACGTCCATCCCTTTCTGAGGCATAGGCTACTATATGTATGGTTTTATTTTTGATTGTGTTTTTAACTATTTTGCAAATAAATGTTTATGACTATTTAATGCAATCTACAACGGTGATTTGCCTACCATTAATACATTCAAAACACACATTTAGAGCGCCAGTCCATATTCCAAACATTTTTTATAAAATTACAGCAGCGTAAGGTCTGACTCACAGCAAACAGCTCCCAGTTCCCTCCAGTGTGACTAACCACACATACAATGGGAGGAGGGAGGAGGCTTAGAGTCCCACCCATGGCTGGCTGATATGTCGCAGGTCTCACAGGTGCGCCTAAATTTAGTCAGATGTTACTGTTTGCATCCACCACAGTAGTGCACCTATTCTTGTAACTATTTATTTTATATACCATTTCACTAGGGATGAGCGAACTCGAACTGTATAGTTCGGGTTCGTACCGAATTTTGGGGTGTCCGTGACACGGACCCGAACCCGGACATTTTCGTAAAAGTCCGGGTTCGGGTTCGGTGTTCGTCGCTTTCTTCGCGCTTTTGTGACGCTTTCTTGGCGCTTTTTGAAAGGCTGCAAAGCAGCCAATCAACAAGCGTCATACTACTTGCCCCAAGAGGCCATCACAGCCATGCCTACTATTGGCATGGCTGTGATTGGCCAGAGCACCATGTGACCCAGCCTCTATTTAAGCTGGAGTCACATAGCGCCGCCCGTCACTCTGCTCTGATTAGCGTAGGGAGAGGTTGCGGCTGCGACAGTAGGGCGAGATTAGGCAGATTAACTCCTCCAAAGGACTTGATTAACTGATCGATCTGCAGCTGTGGATCATTGAGCTGCTGATCCTCAATTGCTCACTGTTTTTAGGCTGCACAGACCGTTTGTCAGTCTCATTTTTCTGGGGTGATCGGCGGCCATTTTGTGTCTTGTGGTGCGCCAGCACAAGCTGCGACCAAGTGCATTTAACCCTCAATGGTGTGGTTGTTTTTTGGCTAAAGCCTACATCAGGGTGAAGCTGTCACACCAAGTGCATTTAACCAGCAATAGTCTGTTCATTTTTTGGCCATATCCCAGTCTAATTCTGTCACTAAATCCATACCGGTCACCCAGCGCCTAAATACTAGGCCTCAAATTTATATCCAGCTAAATCTGTCCCTAGTGCTGTAGCTGGGCGAGTTATTTAGTGTCCGTTCAAGCACATTTCTTGTTCTGGGTTGAAATACAATTCCCAATTTAGCAATTTCATAATTTAGTGGTTCCTGCTATATCAGAGCTCTTTGAAATCTATCCCAAAAAGGGTATATAATATTGAAGGTGCACATAGGGTCATTCAGAGTAACTTCACACACACCCGCTACTGTGTATTTCCAAGTCTAATTCTGTCACTAAATCCATACCGGTGACCCAGCGCCTAAATACTAGGCCTCAAATTTAATTCCCTCTAAATCTCTCGTTACCCACCGCTGTACTGTTGTTGCTGGGCAAGATATTTAGTGTCCGTCAAAGCACATTTTTTGTTCTGGGTTGAAGTACAATTCCCAATTTAGCAATTTCATAATTTAGTGGTTTCTGCTATATCAGAGCTATTTGAAATCTATCCCAAAAAGGGTATATAATATTGAAGGTGCACATAGGGTCATTCAGAATAACTTCACACACACCCGCTACTGTGTATTTCCAAGTCTAATTCTGTCACTAAACCCATACCTGTCACCCAGCGCCTAAATACTAGGCCTCAAATTTAAATCCCTCTAAATCTCTCGTTACCGTTGTCCTGTTGTAGCTGGGAAAGTTATTTAGTGCCCGTCAAAGCACATTTTTTGTTCTGGGTTGAAGTACAATTCCCAATTTAGCAATTTCATAATTTAGTGGTTCCTGCTATATCAGAGCTATTTGAAATCTATCCCAAAAAGGGTATATAATATTGAAGGTGCACATAGGGTCATTCAGAATAACTTCACACACACCCGCTACTGTGTATTTCCAAGTCTAATTCTGTCACTAAATCCATACCGGTGACCCAGCGCCTAAATACTAGGCCTCAAATTTAATTCCCTCTAAATCTCTCGTTACCCACCGGTGTACTGTTGTTGCTGGGCAAGATATTTAGTGTCCGTCAAAGCACATTTTTTGTTCTGGGTTGAAGTACAATTCCCAATTTAGCAATTTCATAATTTAGTGGTTTCTGCTATATCAGAGCTATTTGAAATCTATCCCAAAAAGGGTATATAATATTGAAGGTGCACATAGGGTCATTCAGAATAACTTCACACACACCCGCTACTGTGTATTTCCAAGTCTAATTCTGTCACTAAACCCATACCTGTCACCCAGCGCCTAAATACTAGGCCTCAAATTTAAATCCCTCTAAATCTCTCGTTACCGTTGTCCTGTTGTAGCTGGGAAAGTTATTTAGTGCCCGTCAAAGCACATTTTTTGTTCTGGGTTGAAGTACAATTCCCAATTTAGCAATTTCATAATTTAGTGGTTCCTGCTATATCAGAGCTATTTGAAATCTATCCCAAAAAGGGTATATAATATTGAAGGTGCACATTGGGTCATTCAGAATAACTTCACACACACGCTTCTGTGCATTTCCAAGTCTAATTCTGTCACTAAATCCATACCGGTGACCCAGCGCCTAAATACTAGGCCTCAAATTTAATTCCCTCTAAATCTCTCGTTACCCACCGCTGTACTGTTGTTGCTGGGCAAGATATTTAGTGTCCGTCAAAGCACATTTTTTGTTCTGGGTTGAAGTACAATTCCCAATTTAGCAATTTCATAATTTAGTGGTTTCTGCTATATCAGAGCTATTTGAAATCTATCCCTAAAAGGGTATATAATATTGAAGGTGCACATAGGGTCATTCAGAATAACTTCACACACACCCGCTACTGTGTATTTCCAAGTCTAATTCTGTCACTAAATCCATACCGGTGACCCAGCGCCTAAATACTAGGCCTCAAATTTAATTCCCTCTAAATCTCTCGTTACCCACCGTTGTACTGTTGTTGCTGGGCAAGATATTTAGTGTCCGTCAAAGCACATTTTTTGTTCTGGGTTGAAGTACAATTCCCAATTTAGCAATTTCATAATTTAGTGGTTCCTGCTATATCAGAGCTATTTGAAATCTATCCCAAAAAGGGTATATAATATTGAAGGTGCACATTGGGTCATTCAGAATAACTTCACACACACGCTTCTGTGCATTTCCAAGTCTAATTCTGTCACTAAATCCATACCGGTGACCCAGCGCCTAAATACTAGGCCTCAAATTTAATTCCCTCTAAATCTCTCGTTACCCACCGCTGTACTGTTGTTGCTGGGCAAGATATTTAGTGTCCGTCAAAGCACATTTTTTGTTCTGGGTTGAAGTACAATTCCCAATTTAGCAATTTCATAATTTAGTGGTTTCTGCTATATCAGAGCTATTTGAAATCTATCCCTAAAAGGGTATATAATATTGAAGGTGCACATAGGGTCATTCAGAATAACTTCACACACACCCGCTACTGTGTATTTCCAAGTCTAATTCTGTCACTAAATCCATACCGGTGACCCAGCGCCTAAATACTAGGCCTCAAATTTAATTCCCTCTAAATCTCTCGTTACCCACCGTTGTACTGTTGTTGCTGGGCAAGATATTTAGTGTCCGTCAAAGCACATTTTTTGTTCTGGGTTGAAGTACAATTCCCAATTTAGCAATTTCATAATTTAGTGGTTTCTGCTATATCAGAGCTATTTGAAATCTATCCCTAAAAGGGTATATAATATTCAAGGTGCACATTGGGTCATTCAGAATAACTTCACACACACACGCTTCTGTGCATTTCCAAGTCTAATTCTGTCACTAAATCCATACCGGTCACCCAGCGCCTAAATACTAGGCCTCAAATTTATATCCCGCTGAATTTGAATACAATACATTGGGCCAAATAATATATTTGTTGTTGTGGTGAACCATAACAATGAGAAAAACATCTAGTAAGGGACGCGGACGTGGACATGGTCGTGGTGGTGTTAGTGGACCCTCTGGTGCTGGGAGAGGACGTGGCCGTTCTGCCACATCCACACGTCCTAGTGTACCAACTACTTCAGGTCCCAGTAGCCGCCAGAATTTACAGCGATATATGGTGGGGCCCAATGCCGTTCTAAGGATGGTAAGGCCTGAGCAGGTACAGGCATTAGTCAATTGGGTGGCCGACAGTGGATCCAGCACGTTCACATTATCTCCCACCCAGTCTTCTGCAGAAAGCGCACAGATGGCGCCTGAAAACCAACCCCATCAGTCTGTCACATCACCCCCATGCATACCAGGGAAACTGTCTCAGCCTCAAGTTATGCAGCAGTCTCTTATGCTGTTTGAAGACTCCGCTGGCAGGGTTTCCCAAGGGCATCCACCTAGCCCTTCCCCAGCGGTGAAAGACATAGAATGCACTGACGCACAACCACTTATGTTTCCTGATGATGAGGACATGGGAATACCACCTCAGCATGTCTCTGATGATGACGAAACACAGGTGCCAACTGCTGCGTCTTTCTGCAGTGTGCAGACTGAACAGGAGGTCAGGGATCAAGACTGGGTGGAAGACGATGCAGGGGACGATGAGGTCCTAGACCCCACATGGAATGAAGGTCGTGCCACTGACTTTCACAGTTCGGAGGAAGAGGCAGTGGTGAGACCGAGCCAACAGCGTAGCAAAAGAGGGAGCAGTGGGCAAAAGCAGAACACCCGCCGCCAAGAGACTCCGCCTGCTACTGACCGCCGCCATCTGGGACCGAGCACCCCAAAGGCAGCTTCAAGGAGTTCCCTGGCATGGCACTTCTTCAAACAATGTGCTGACGACAAGACCCGAGTGGTTTGCACGCTGTGCCATCAGAGCCTGAAGCGAGGCATTAACGTTCTGAACCTGAGCACAACCTGCATGACCAGGCACCTGCATGCAAAGCATGAACTGCAGTGGAGTAAACACCTTAAAACCAAGGAAGTCACTCAGGCTCCCCCTGCTACCTCTTCTGCTGCTGCCGCCTCGGCCTATTCTGCTGCTGCCGCCTCGGCCTCTTCCTCCGCCTCTGGAGGAACGTTGGCACCTGCCGCCCAGCAAACAGGGGATGTACCACCAACACCACCACCACCACCTCCGTCACCAAGCGTCTCAACCATGTCACACGCCAGCGTTCAGCTCTCCATCTCACAAACATTTGATAGAAAGCGTAAATTCCCACCTAGCCACCCTCGATCCCTGGCCCTGAATGCCAGCATTTCTAAACTACTGGCCTATGAAATGCTGTCATTTAGGCTGGTGGACACAGACAGCTTCAAACAGCTCATGTCGCTTGCTGTCCCACAGTATGTTGTTCCCAGCCGGCACTACTTCTCCAAGAGAGCCGTGCCTTCCCTGCACAACCAAGTATCCGATAAAATCAAGTGTGCACTGCGCAACGCCATCTGTAGCAAGGTCCACCTAACCACAGATACGTGGACCAGTAAGCACGGCCAGGGACGCTATATCTCCCTAACTGCACACTGGGTAAATGTAGTGGCAGCTGGGCCCCAGGCGGAGAGCTGTTTGGCGCACGTCCTTCCGCCGCCAAGGATCGCAGGGCAACATTCTTTGCCTCCTGTTGCCACCTCCTCCTTCTCGGCTTCCTCCTCCTCTTCTTCCACCTGCTCATCCAGTCAGCCACACACCTTCACCACCAACTTCAGCACAGCCCGGGGTAAACGTCAGCAGGCCATTCTGAAACTCATATGTTTGGGGGACAGGCCCCACACCGCACAGGAGTTGTGGCGGGGTATAGAACAACAGACCGACGAGTGGTTGCTGCCGGTGAGCCTCAAGCCCGGCCTGGTGGTGTGTGATAATGGGCGAAATCTCGTTGCAGCTCTGGGACTAGCCAATTTGACGCACATCCCTTGCTTGGCGCATGTGCTGAATTTGGTGGTGCAGAAGTTCATTCACAACTACCCCGACATGTCAGAGCTGCTGCATAAAGTGCGGGCCGTCTGTTCGCGCTTCCGGCGTTCACATCCTGCTGCTGCTCGCCTGTCTGCGCTACAGCGTAACTTCGGCCTTCCCGCTCACCGCCTCATATGCGACGTGCCCACCAGGTGGAACTCCACCTTGCACATGCTGGACAGACTGTGCGAGCAGCAGCAGGCCATAGTGGAGTTTCAGCTGCAGCACGCACGGGTCAGTCGCACTACAGAACAGCACCACTTCACCACCAATGACTGGGCCTCCATGCGAGACCTGTGTGCCCTGTTGCGCTGTTTCGAGTACTCCACCAACATGGCCAGTGGCGATGACACCGTTATCAGCGTTACAATACCACTTCTATGTCTCCTTGAGAAAACACTTAGGGCGATGATGGAACAGGAGGTGGCCCAGGAGGAGGAGGAGGAGGATGAGGAAGAGGGGTCATTTTTAGCACTTTCAGGCCAGTCTCTTCGAAGTGACTCAGAGGGAGGTTTTTTGCAACAGCAGAGGCCAGGTACAAATGTGGCCAGCCAGGGCCCACTACTGGAGGACGAGGAGGACGAGGATGAGGAGGAGGTGGAGGAGGATGAGGATGAAGCATGGTCACAGCGGGGTGGCACCCAACGCAGCTCGGGTCCATCACTGGTGCGTGGCTGGGGGGAAAGGCAGGACGATGACGATACGCCTCCCACAGAGGACAGCTTGTCCTTACCCCTGGGCAGCCTGGCACACATGAGCGACTACATGCTGCAGTGCCTGCGCAACGACAGCAGAGTTGCCCACATTTTAACCTGTGCGGACTACTGGGTTGCCACCCTGCTGGATCCACGCTACAAAGACAATGTGCCCACCTTACTTCCTGCACTGGAGCGTGATAGGAAGATGCGCGAGTACAAGCGCACGTTGGTAGACGCGCTACTGAGAGCATTCCCAAATGTCACAGGGGAACAAGTGGAAGCCCAAGGCCAAGGCAGAGGAGGAGCAAGAGGTCGCCAAGGCAGCTGTGTCACGGCCAGCTCCTCTGAGGGCAGGGTTAGCATGGCAGAGATGTGGAAAACTTTTGTCAACACGCCACAGCTAACTGCACCACCACCTGATACGCAACGTGTTAGCAGGAGGCAACATTTTACTAACATGGTGGAACAGTACGTGTGCACACCCCTCCACGTACTGACTGATGGTTCGGCCCCATTCAACTTCTGGGTCTCTAAATTGTCCACGTGGCCAGAGCTAGCCTTTTATGCCTTGGAGGTGCTGGCCTGCCCGGCAGCCAGCGTTTTGTCTGAACGTGTATTCAGCACGGCAGGGGGCGTCATTACAGACAAACGCAGCCGCCTGTCTACAGCCAATGTGGACAAGCTGACGTTCATAAAAATGAACCAGGCATGGATCCCACAGGACCTGTCCGTCCCTTGTCCAGATTAGACATTAACTACCTCCCCATAACCATATATTATTGGACTCCAGGGCACTTCCTCATTCAATCCTATTTTTATTTTCATTTTACCATTATATTGCGATGCTACCCAAAGTTGAATGAACCTCTCCTCTGCCTGTGTGCTAGGCCTAAATATATGCCAATGGACTGTTGCAGTGGTGGCTGACATGAAGCCTGATTCTCTGCTATGACATGCAGACTAATTCTCTGCTGACATGAAGCCAGATTGTCTGTTACGGGACCTCTCTCCTCTGCCTGGGTGCTGGGCCTAAATTTATGACAATGGACTGTTGCAGTGGTGGCTGACGTGAAGCCTGATTCTCTGCTATGACATGCAGACTGATTCTCTGCTGTCATGAAGCCAGATTGTCTGTTACGGGACCTTTCTCCTCTACCTGGGTTCTGGGCCTAAATTTATGAAAATTGACTCTTACAGTGGTGGGTGACGTGAAGCCTGATTCTCTGCTATGATATGAAGACTGATTCTCTGCTGACATGAAGCCAGATTGTCTGTTACGGGACCTTTCTCCTCTGCCTGGGTTCTGGGCCTAAATTTATGAAAATTGACTCTTACAGTGGTGGGTGACGTGAAGCCTGATTCTCTGCTATGATATGAAGACTGATTCTCTGCTGACATGAAGCCAGATTGTCTGTTACGGGACCTTTCTCCTCTGCCTGGGTTCTGGGCCTAAATTTATGAAAATTGACTCTTACAGTGGTGGGTGACGTGAAGCCTGATTCTCTGCTATGATATGAAGACTGATTCTCTGCTGACATGAAGCCAGATTGTCTGTTACGGGACCTTTCTCCTCTGCCTGGGTTCTGGGCCTAAATTTATGAAAATTGACTCTTACAGTGGTGGGTGACGTGAAGCCTGATTCTCTGCTATGATATGAAGACTGATTCTCTGCTGACATGAAGCCAGATTGTCTGTTACGGGACCTTTCTCCTCTGCCTGGGTTCTGGGCCTAAATTTATGAAAATTGACTCTTACAGTGGTGGGTGACGTGAAGCCTGATTCTCTGCTATGATATGAAGACTGATTCTCTGCTGACATGAAGCCAGATTGTCTGTTACGGGACCTCTCTCCTCTGCCTGGGTGCTGGGCCTAAATATATGCCAATGGACTGTTGCAGTGGTGGCTGACGTGAAGCCTCATTCTCTGCTATGACATGCAGACTAATTCTCTGCTGACATGAAGACAGATTCTCTGTTACGGGACCTCTCTCCTCTGCCTGGGTGCCGGGGCCTAAATATCTGAGAATGGACTGTTCCAGTGGTGGCTGACGTGAAGCCTCATTCTCTGCTATGACATGCAGACTAATTCTCTGCTGACATGAAGACAGATTCTCTGTTACGGGACCTCCCTCCTCTGCCTGGGTGCTGGGCCTAAATATATGCCAATGGACTGTTGCAGTGGTGGCTGACGTGAAGCCTCATTCTCTGCTATGACATGCAGACTAATTCTCTGCTGACATGAAGACAGATTCTCTGTTACGGGACCTCCCTCCTCTGCCTGGGTGCTGGGCCTAAATATATGCCAATGGACTGTTGCAGTGGTGGCTGACGTGAAGCCTCATTCTCTGCTATGACATGCAGACTGATTCTCTGCTGACATGAAGCCAGATTCTCTGTTACGGGACCTCTCTCCTCTGCCTGTGTGTGTGCTGGGCCTAAATATATGCCAATGGACTGTTGCAGTGGTGGCTGACGTGAAGCCTCATTCTCTGCTATGACATGCAGACTGATTCTCTGCTGACATGAAGCCAGATTCTCTGTTACGGGACCTCTCTCCTCTGCCTGTGTGTGTGCTGGGCCTAAATATATGCCAATGGACTGTTGCAGTGGTGGCTGACGTGAAGCCTCATTCTCTGCTATGACATGCAGACTAATTCTCTGCTGACATGAAGACAGATTCTCTGTTACGGGACCTCCCTCCTCTGCCTGGGTGCTGGGCCTAAATATATGCCAATGGACTGTTGCAGTGGTGGCTGACGTGAAGCCTCATTCTCTGCTATGACATGCAGACTGATTCTCTGCTGACATGAAGCCAGATTCTCTGTTACGGGACCTCTCTCCTCTGCCTGTGTGTGTGCTGGGCCTAAATATATGCCAATGGACTGTTGCAGTGGTGGCTGACGTGAAGCCTCATTCTCTGCTATGACATGCAGACTGATTCTCTGCTGACATGAAGCCAGATTCTCTGTTACGGGACCTCTCTCCTCTGCCTGTGTGTGTGCTGGGCCTAAATATATGCCAATGGACTGTTGCAGTGGTGGCTGACGTGAAGCCTCATTCTCTGCTATGACATGCAGACTAATTCTCTGCTGACATGAAGACAGATTCTCTGTTACGGGACCTCCCTCCTCTGCCTGGGTGCTGGGCCTAAATATATGCCAATGGACTGTTGCAGTGGTGGCTGACGTGAAGCCTCATTCTCTGCTATGACATGCAGACTAATTCTCTGCTGACATGAAGACAGATTCTCTGTTACGGGACCTCTCTCCTCTGCCTGGGTGCCGGGGCCTAAATATCTGAGAATGGACTGTTCCAGTGGTGGGTGACGGGAAGCCAGATTCTCTGCTATGGAACCTCTCTCCAATTGATTTTGGTTAATTTTTATTTATTTAATTTTTATTTTAATTCATTTCCCTATCCACATTTGTTTGCAGGGGATTTACCTACATGTTGCTGCCTTTTGCAGCCCTCTAGCTCTTTCCTGGGCTGTTTTACAGCCTTTTTAGTGCCGAAAAGTTCGGGTCCCCATTGACTTCAATGGGGTTCGGGTTCGGGACGAAGTTCGGATCGGGTTCGGATCCCGAACCCGAACATTTCCGGGATGTTCGGCCGAACTTCTCGAACCCGAACATCCAGGTGTTCGCTCAACTCTACATTTCACATCCACACACTTTACCCTCTGGTGTAGGACGTCTCTGTGGCACTTGCGGTCTGCTGCGGGCATCCTCCATTGTATGCATTTTTTGCTGGGGATCGCCCTTAGCAAGCCACAAGCACAGTATGTGCTCCCACGAGGATAAATGCACAACTGCACTTGGGGTTGAGCATTTCCAGCCCTTTGAGACCATGTATTTTTGTCATTTAAATCGTACATTTTAGATATCACACCAAATCTGTACTATAAATACATTGCATTATATTGCTTGTTATTTTCCTGAGTTACAGAATGTGTAATGATCTAGACATGAAATCACAATTCTGCAGACTTTAGAAGCGAAATCTCTTCATATTCTTTTTTTGGTTCAATTACCTGCACAGAAAGCGACATGTTTACCCCAGGTATTATATAGCAATCTGATACAGCAGGAACAAAAGATCCCACTGCATTAAAAGAGCTAAGCTGCTATGAATTGTATCACTGCAAGTTGGTTGTCTATTTCCAATGACAGCCAGCTAATTTGTGAATGCAGAGCTGGACTATAAGGGCAGCATTATTAAGGGCTTACATTAAATGATGTAGCCCATTAGTGGAGGAAAACTCTGCTATTATATGCAGTGATCTCCTCCACAGCATAATGAGGAGTGATCACAGCATAATGAGGAGTGATCACTAATGCCATCACTCGTCCCCATACCGACTAGTTGTTTGCCGCCAGCAGATTGTGATTGCACAGAATGACCTGCCACCAGCAAACAATTTTTAGGCCTGCTTAAAAATCTGGATTGCCCGATGAGAGAGTGTTTGCAATTGGTGGCACCTTTAGGGCTGTATTACACAGCCTATGAACACTCGTTAGTGATGATCTCGCCGACCATCTGCCAGTGTAATAATGCCTTTATAGCCTGTAAATTAAAGTAAACCTGTCACTAGTTTTCACCCACCACAATAAAAATCATACTGCATTAGCTTTTACCCACACTATTATATATCTGATTTAATTTTTTTTAAGTAGCCCACAAACCTCCGTTATAGAATAGCCACACTTTATGCAAATACGATGCCAACATCATCTGTGTTCCATTTCATCCCTAAGCAAGCCTATAAGTTCCTGAGTGACAGCTCCTGTAACCCAACCCTTCTCCCCAAGTCACGGCCCAAATCCCGTGCATTCTCATCATAGTCTTTCCCTTACTGTTCATTTTCAGTGCCCTTGCTGAAGTCATCATGCCAGGTACAAGTTTTTGCAAAGCAAGGGAAGTAGGAGCGGACCAAGGAGGCTGTCTGGCTATAACTCCGGAATGATAGAATGCCGGACTCATCTTGGCTACTTGAATCTTACAAGACTCATTTCAGCACATTTACATATAGGATGGGAACATTTCAGGTAGGATTTACACTATGGTAACAGTGCTCTCCCACCCAATTCTTTTTGTTATTTTTTTTTTAAAGTTTGCACAAGAGAGAAGGTGGGGATTTCAAACAGCTAATCCCTGCTCTCCTTGTATAAAGGGATGGATCAAATTGAAGTTGAGAAGAGAAGGAAGGCATGTGTATGTGAGTCTTTGTATCCCTTTTTCCTTGTATCCAATTCTTTATTTTTGGAAAAAATTAGTAAATAAAATACTGCTGCATCCATAATGACCTTAACTGTAAAATGTTAATGTTACGTATCCTGCAAAGTGTATGTCGTAAAAAATAAAATATTAAAAAACAAAGACAGAATTGTTGGTTTTTGTTCATCTTGCATCACAAAAAAAAAAAAAAAAAAAAAAGTCATACGTACCCCAAAATGGTACCAATAAAAACTATAGCCTGACCTGCAAAAAACAAGCTGCCTTGACTGAAAAATAAAAATGTTATGAGTAGGGATGAGCGAACTCGAACTGTATAGTTCGGGTTCGTACCGAATTTTGGGGTGTCCGTGACACGGACCCGAACCCGGACATTTTCGTAAAAGTCCGGGTTCGGGTTCGGTGTTCGTCGCTTTCTTGGCGCTTTTGTGATGCTTTCTTGGCGCTTTTTGAAAGGCTGCAAAGCCAGCCAATCAATAAGCGTCATACTACTTGCCCCAAGAGGCCGTCACAGCCGTGCCTACTATTGGCATGGCTGTGATTGGCCAGAGCACCATGTGACCCAGCCTCTATTTAAGCTGGAGTCACATAGCGCCGCCCGTCACTCTGCTCTGATTAGCGTAGGGAGAGGTTGCGGATGCGACAGTAGGGCGAGATTAGGCAGATTAACTCCTCCAAAGTACTTCACTTGATTAATCGATCGATCTGCAGCTGTGCATCATTGAGCTGCTGAAATTCAAATGCTCACTCACTGTTTTTAGGCTGCCCAGACCGTTTGTCAGTCACTTTTTTCTGGGGTGATCGGCGGCCATTTTGTGTCTTGTGCGGTGCTGCGACCAAGTGCATCCAAGCTGCGACCAAGTGCATTTAACCCTCAATGGTGTGGTTGTTTTTTGGCTAAAGCCTACATCAGGGTGAAGCTGTCACACCAAGTGCATTTAACCAGCAATAGTCTGTTCATTTTTTGGCCATATACTACATCAGGGGCAAGCTGCGCCTGTCACCAAGTGCATTTAACCCTCAATGGTGTGGTTGTTTTTTGGCTAAAGCCTACATCAGGGTGAAGCTGTCACACCAAGTGCATTTAACCAGCAATAGTCTGTTCATTTTTTGGCCATATACTAAATCAGGGGCAAGCTGCGCCTGTCACCAAGTGCATTTAACCCTCAATGGTGTGGTTGTTTTTTGGCTAAAGCCTACATCAGGGTGAAGCTGTCACACCAAGTGCATTTAACCAGCAATAGTCTGTTCATTTTTTGGCCATATACTAAATCAGGGGCAAGCTGCGCCTGTCACCAAGTGCATTTAACCCTCAATGGTGTGGTTGTTTTTTGGCTAAAGCCTACATCAGGGTGAAGCTGTCACACCAAGTGCATTTAACCAGCAATAGTCTGTTTATTTTTTGGCCATATACTACATCAGGGGCAAGCTGCGCCCGTCACCAAGTGCATTTAACCCTCAGTAGTGTGGTTGGTCAAGCTGTGACACCAAGTGCATTTAACCAGCAATAGTCTGTTCATTTTTTGGCCATATACTACATCAGGGGCAAGCTGCGCCCGTCACCAAGTGCATTTAACCAGCAATAGTGTGGTTATTTTTTGGCCATATCCCAGTCTAATTCTGTCACTAAATCCATACCGGTCACCCAGCGCCTAAATACTAGGCCTCAAATATATATCCCGCTAAATCTCTCGTTACCGCTGTCCTGTTGTGGCTGGGAAAGTTATTTAGTGTCCGTCAAAGCACATTTTTTGTTCTGGGTTGAAGTACAATTCCCAATTTAGCAATTTCATAATTTAGTGGTTCCTGCTATATCAGAGCTATTTGAAATCTATCCCTAAAAGGGTATATAATATTCAAGGTGCACATAGGGTCATTCAGAATAACTTCACACACACCCGCTACTGTGCATTTCCAAGTCTAATTCTGTCACTAAACCCATACCTGTCACCCAGCGCCTAAATACTAGGCCTCAAATTTATATCCCGCTAAATCTCTCGTTACCGCTGTCCTGTTGTGGCTGGGAAAGTTATTTAGTGTCCGTCAAAGCACATTTTTTGTTCTGGGTTGAAATACAATTCCCAATTTAGCAATTTCATAATTTAGTGGTTTCTGCTATATCAGAGCTATTTGAAATCTATCCCTAAAAGGGTATATAATATTCAAGGTGCACATTGGGTCATTCAGAATAACTTCACACACACCCGCTACTGTGTATTTCCAAGTCTAATTCTGTCACTAAACCCATACCTGTCACCCAGCGCCTAAATACTAGGCCTCAAATTTATATCCTGCTAAATCTCTCGTTACCGCTGTCCTGTTGTGGCTGGGAAAGTTATTTAGTGTCCGTCAAAGCACATTTTTTGTTCTGGGTTGAAATACAATTCCCAATTTAGCAATTTCATAATTTAGTGGTTTCTGCTATATCAGAGCTATTTGAAATCTATCCCTAAAAGGGTATATAATATTCAAGGTGCACATTGGGTCATTCAGAATAACTTCACACACACCCGCTACTGTGTATTTCCAAGTCTAATTCTGTCACTAAACCCATACCTGTCACCCAGCGCCTAAATACTAGGCCTCAAATTTATATCCTGCTAAATCTCTCGTTACCGCTGTCCTGTTGTGGCTGGGAAAGTTATTTAGTGTCCGTCAAAGCACATTTTTTGTTCTGGGTTGAAATACAATTCCCAATTTAGCAATTTCATAATTTAGTGGTTTCTGCTATATCAGAGCTATTTGAAATCTATCCCTAAAAGGGTATATAATATTCAAGGTGCACATAGGGTCATTCAGAATAACTTCACACACACCCGCTACTGTGCATTTCCAAGTCTAATTCTGTCACTAAACCCATACCTGTCACCCAGCGCCTAAATACTAGGCCTCAAATTTATATCCCGCTAAATCTCTCGTTACCGCTGTCCTGTTGTGGCTGGGAAAGTTATTTAGTGTCCGTCAAAGCACATTTTTTGTTCTGGGTTGAAATACAATTCCCAATTTAGCAATTTCATAATTTAGTGGTTTCTGCTATATCAGAGCTATTTGAAATCTATCCCTAAAAGGGTATATAATATTCAAGGTGCACATTGGGTCATTCAGAATAACTTCACACACACCCGCTACTGTGTATTTCCAAGTCTAATTCTGTCACTAAACCCATACCTGTCACCCAGCGCCTAAATACTAGGCCTCAAATTTATATCCTGCTAAATCTCTCGTTACCGCTGTCCTGTTGTGGCTGGGAAAGTTATTTAGTGTCCGTCAAAGCACATTTTTTGTTCTGGGTTGAAATACAATTCCCAATTTAGCAATTTCATAATTTAGTGGTTTCTGCTATATCAGAGCTATTTGAAATCTATCCCTAAAAGGGTATATAATATTCAAGGTGCACATTGGGTCATTCAGAATAACTTCACACACACCCGCTACTGTGTATTTCCAAGTCTAATTCTGTCACTAAACCCATACCTGTCACCCAGCGCCTAAATACTAGGCCTCAAATTTATATCCTGCTAAATCTCTCGTTACCGCTGTCCTGTTGTGGCTGGGAAAGTTATTTAGTGTCCGTCAAAGCACATTTTTTGTTCTGGGTTGAAATACAATTCCCAATTTAGCAATTTCATAATTTAGTGGTTTCTGCTATATCAGAGCTATTTGAAATCTATCCCTAAAAGGGTAGATCATATTGAAGGTGCACATAGGGTCATTCAGAATAACTTCACACACACCCGCTACTGTGCATTTCCAAGTCTAATTCTGTCACTAAACCCATACCTGTCACCCAGCGCCTAAATACTAGGCCTCAAATTTATATCCCGCTAAATCTCTCGTTACCGCTGTCCTGTTGTGGCTGGGAAAGTTATTTAGTGTCCGTCAAAGCACATTTTTTGTTCTGGGTTGAAATACAATTCCCAATTTAGCAATTTAAAAATTTAGTGGTTTCTGCTGTATCAGAGCTATTTGAAATCTATCCCTAAAAGGGTATATAATATTCAAGGTGCACATAGGGTCATTCAGAATAACTTCACACACACGCTACTGTGCATTTCCAAGTCTAATTCTGTTAGTAAATCCATACCGGTCACCCAGCGCCTAAATACTAGGCCTCAAATTTATATCCCGCTGAATTTGAATACAATACATTGGGCCAAATAATATTTTTGTTGTTGTGGTGAACCATAACAATGAGAAAAACATCTAGTAAGGGACGCGGACGTGGACATGGTCGTGGTGGTGTTAGTGGACCCTCTGGTGCTGGGAGAGGACGTGGCCGTTCTGCCACATCCACACGTCCTAGTGTACCAACTACCTCAGGTCCCAGTAGCCGCCAGAATTTACAGCGATATATGGTGGGGCCCAATGCCGTTCTAAGGATGGTAAGGCCTGAGCAGGTACAGGCATTAGTCAATTGGGTGGCCGACAGTGGATCCAGCACGTTCACATTATCTCCCACCCAGTCTTCTGCAGAAAGCGCACAGATGGCGCCTGAAAACCAACCCCATCAGTCTGTCACATCACCCCCATGCATACCAGGGAAACTGTCTCAGCCTCAAGTTATGCAGCAGTCTCTTATGCTGTTTGAAGACTCCGCTGGCAGGGTTTCCCAAGGGCATCCACCTAGCCCTTCCCCAGCGGTGAAAGATATAGAATGCACTGACGCACAACCACTTATGTTTCCTGATGATGAGGACATGGGAATACCACCTCAGCATGTCTCTGATGATGACGAAACACAGGTGCCAACTGCTGCGTCTTTCTGCAGTGTGCAGACTGAACAGGAGGTCAGGGATCAAGACTGGGTGGAAGACGATGCAGGGGATGATGAGGTCCTAGACCCCACATGGAATGAAGGTCGTGCCACTGACTTTCACAGTTCGGAGGAAGAGGCAGTGGTGAGACCGAGCCAACAGCGTAGCAAAAGAGGGAGCAGTGGGCAAAAGCAGAACACCCGCCGCCAAGAGACTCCGCCTGCTACTGCCCGCCGCCATCTGGGACCGAGCACCCCAAAGGCAGCTTCAAGGAGTTCCCTGGCATGGCACTTCTTCAAACAATGTGCTGACGACAAGACCCGAGTGGTTTGCACGCTGTGCCATCAGAGCCTTAAGCGAGGCATTAACGTTCTGAACCTGAGCACAACCTGCATGACCAGGCACCTGCATGCAAAGCATGAACTGCAGTGGAGTAAACACCTTAAAACCAAGGAAGTCACTCAGGCTCCCCCTGCTACCTCTTCTGCTGCTGCCGCCTCGGCCTCTTCTGCTGCTGCCGCCTCGGCCTCTTCCTCCGCCTCTGGAGGAACGTTGGCACCTGCCGCCCAGCAAACAGGGGATGTACCACCAACACCACCACCACCACCTCCGTCACCAAGCGTCTCAACCATGTCACACGGCAGCGTTCAGCTCTCCATCTCACAAACATTTGAGAGAAAGCGTAAATTCCCACCTAGCCACCCTCGATCCCTGGCCCTGAATGCCAGCATTTCTAAACTACTGGCCTATGAAATGCTGTCATTTAGGCTGGTGGACACAGACAGCTTCAAACAGCTCATGTCGCTTGCTGTCCCACAGTATGTTGTTCCCAGCCGCCACTACTTCTCCAAGAGAGCCGTGCCTTCCCTGCACAACCAAGTATCCGATAAAATCAAGTGTGCACTGCGCAACGCCATCTGTGGCAAGGTCCACCTAACCACAGATACGTGGACCAGTAAGCACGGCCAGGGACGCTATATCTCCCTAACTGCACACTGGGTAAATGTAGTGGCAGCTGGGCCCCAGGCGGAGAGCTGTTTGGCGCACGTCCTTCCGCCGCCAAGGATCGCAGGGCAACATTCTTTGCCTCCTGTTGCCACCTCCTCCTTCTCGGCTTCCTCCTCCTCTTCTTCCACCTGCTCATCCAGTCAGCCACACACCTTCACCACCAACTTCAGCACAGCCCGGGGTAAACGTCAGCAGGCCATTCTGAAACTCATATGTTTGGGGGACAGGCCCCACACCGCACAGGAGTTGTGGCGGGGTATAGAACAACAGACCGACGAGTGGTTGCTGCCGGTGAGCCTCAAGCCCGGCCTGGTGGTGTGCGATAATGGGCGAAATCTCGTTGCAGCTCTGGGACTAGCCAATTTGACGCACATCCCTTGCTTGGCGCATGTGCTGAATTTGGTGGTGCAGAAGTTCATTCACAACTACCCCGACATGTCAGAGCTGCTGCATAAAGTGCGGGCCGTCTGTTCGCGCTTCCGGCGTTCACATCCTGCTGCTGCTCGCCTGTCTGCGCTACAGCGTAACTTCGGCCTTCCCGCTCACCGCCTCATATGCGACGTGCCCACCAGGTGGAACTCCACCTTGCACATGCTGGACAGACTGTGCGAGCAGCAGCAGGCCATAGTGGAGTTTCAGCTGCAGCACGCACGGGTCAGTCGCACTACAGAACAGCACCACTTCACCACCAATGACTGGGCCTCCATGCGAGACCTGTGTGCCCTGTTGCGCTGTTTCGAGTACTCCACCAACATGGCCAGTGGCGATGACGCCGTTATCAGCGTTACAATACCACTTCTATGTCTCCTTGAGAAAACACTTAGGGCGATGATGCAAGAGGAGGTGGCCCAGGAGGAGGAGGAGGAGGAGGAGGAAGAGGGGTCATTTTTAGCACTTTCAGGCCAGTCTCTTCGAAGTGACTCAGAGGGAGGTTTTTGGCAACAGCAGAGGCCAGGTACAAATGTGGCCAGACAGGGCCCACTACTGGAGGACGAGGAGGACGAGGATGAGGAGGAGGTGGAGGAGGATGAGGATGAAGCATGGTCACAGCGGGGTGGCACCCAACGCAGCTCGGGTCCATCACTGGTGCGTGGCTGGGGGGAAAGGCAGGACGATGACGATACGCCTCCCACAGAGGACAGCTTGTCCTTACCCCTGGGCAGCCTGGCACACATGAGCGACTACATGCTGCAGTGCCTGCGCAACGACAGCAGAGTTGCCCACATTTTAACCTGTGCGGACTACTGGGTTGCCACCCTGCTGGATCCACGCTACAAAGACAATGTGCCCACCTTACTTCCTGCACTGGAGCGTGATAGGAAGATGCGCGAGTACAAGCGCACGTTGGTAGACGCGCTACTGAGAGCATTCCCAAATGTCACAGGGGAACAAGTGGAAGCCCAAGGCCAAGGCAGAGGAGGAGCAAGAGGTCGCCAAGGCAGCTGTGTCAATGCCAGCTCCTTTGAGGGCAGGGTTAGCATGGCAGAGATGTGGAAAACTTTTGTCAACACGCCACAGCTAACTGCACCACCACCTGATACGCAACGTGTTAGCAGGAGGCAACATTTCACTAACATGGTGGAACAGTACGTGTGCACACCCCTCCACGTACTGACTGATGGTTCGGCCCCATTCAACTTCTGGGTCTCTAAATTGTCCACGTGGCCAGAGCTAGCCTTTTATGCCTTGGAGGTGCTGGCCTGCCCGGCGGCCAGCGTTTTGTCTGAACGTGTATTCAGCACGGCAGGGGGCGTCATTACAGACAAACGCAGCCGCCTGTCTACAGCCAATGTGGACAAGCTGACGTTCATAAAAATGAACCAGGCATGGATCCCACAGGATCTGTCCGTCCCTTGTCCAGATTAGACATTAACTACCTCCCCTTAACCATATATTATTGGACTCCAGGGCACTTCCTCATTCAATCCTATTTTTATTTTCATTTTACCATTATATTGCGAGGCTACCCAAAGTTGAATGAACCTCTCCTGTGTCTGGGTGCCGGGGCCTAAATATATGCCAATGGACTGTTCCAATGTTGGGTGACGTGAAGCCTGATTCTCTGCTATGACATGCAGAATGATTCTCTGCTGACATGAAGCCAGATTGTCTGTTACGGGACCTCTCTCCTCTGCCTGTGTGCTGGGCCTAAATATATGCCAATGGACTGTTGCAGTGGTGGCTGACGTGAAGCCTCATTCTCTGCTATGACATGCAGACTGATTCTCTGCTGACATGAAGCCAGATTGTCTGTTACGGGACCTCTCTCCTCTGCCTGTGTGTGTGCTGGGCCTAAATATATGCCAATGGACTGTTGCAGTGGTGGCTGACGTGAAGCCTCATTCTCTGCTATGACATGCAGACTGATTCTCTGCTGACATGAAGCCAGATTCTCTGTTACGGGACCTCTCTCCTCTGCCTGTGTGTGTGCTGGGCCTAAATATATGCCAATGGACTGTTGCAGTGGTGGCTGACGTGAAGCCTCATTCTCTGCTATGACATGCAGACTGATTCTCTGCTGACATGAAGCCAGATTCTCTGTTACGAGACCTCCCTCCTCTGCCTGGGTGCTGGGCCTAAATATATGCCAATGGACTGTTGCAGTGGTGGCTGACGTGAAGCCTCATTCTCTGCTATGACATGCAGACTGATTCTCTGCTGACATGAAGCCAGATTCTCTGTTACGGGACCTCTCTCCTCTGCCTGTGTGTGTGCTGGGCCTAAATATATGCCAATGGACTGTTGCAGTGGTGGCTGACGTGAAGCCTCATTCTCTGCTATGACATGCAGACTAATTCTCTGCTGACATGAAGACAGATTCTCTGTTACGGGACCTCTCTCCTCTGCCTGTGTGTGTGCTGGGCCTAAATATATGCCAATGGACTGTTGCAGTGGTGGCTGACGTGAAGCCTCATTCTCTGCTATGACATGCAGACTAATTCTCTGCTGACATGAAGACAGATTCTCTGTTACGGGACCTCTCTCCTCTGCCTGTGTGTGTGCTGGGCCTAAATATATGCCAATGGACTGTTGCAGTGGTGGCTGACGTGAAGCCTCATTCTCTGCTATGACATGCAGACTGATTCTCTGCTGACATGAAGACAGATTCTCTGTTACGGGACCTCCCTCCTCTGCCTGGGTGCTGGGCCTAAATATATGCCAATGGACTGTTGCAGTGGTGGCTGACGTGAAGCCTCATTCTCTGCTATGACATGCAGACTGATTCTCTGCTGACATGAAGCCAGATTCTCTGTTACGAGACCTCCCTCCTCTGCCTGGGTGCTGGGCCTAAATATATGCCAATGGACTGTTGCAGTGGTGGCTGACGTGAAGCCTCATTCTCTGCTATGACATGCAGACTGATTCTCTGCTGACATGAAGCCAGATTCTCTGTTACGGGACCTCTCTCCTCTGCCTGTGTGTGTGCTGGGCCTAAATATATGCCAATGGACTGTTGCAGTGGTGGCTGACGTGAAGCCTCATTCTCTGCTATGACATGCAGACTAATTCTCTGCTGACATGAAGACAGATTCTCTGTTACGGGACCTCTCTCCTCTGCCTGTGTGTGTGCTGGGCCTAAATATATGCCAATGGACTGTTGCAGTGGTGGCTGACGTGAAGCCTCATTCTCTGCTATGACATGCAGACTGATTCTCTGCTGACATGAAGACAGATTCTCTGTTACGGGACCTCCCTCCTCTGCCTGGGTGCTGGGCCTAAATATATGCCAATGGACTGTTGCAGTGGTGGCTGACGTGAAGCCTCATTCTCTGCTATGACATGCAGACTGATTCTCTGCTGACATGAAGCCAGATTGTCTGTTACGGGACCTCTCTCCTCTGCCTGTGTGTGTGCTGGGCCTAAATATATGCCAATGGACTGTTGCAGTGGTGGCTGACGTGAAGCCTCATTCTCTGCTATGACATGCAGACTAATTCTCTGCTGACATGAAGACAGATTCTCTGTTACGGACCTCTCTCCTCTGCCTGTGTGTGTGCTGGGCCTAAATATATGCCAATGGACTGTTGCAGTGGTGGCTGACGTGAAGCCTCATTCTCTGCTATGACATGCAGACTGATTCTCTGCTGACATGAAGACAGATTCTCTGTTACGGGACCTCTCTCCTCTGCCTGTGTGTGTGCTGGGCCTAAATATATGCCAATGGACTGTTGCAGTGGTGGCTGACGTGAAGCCTCATTCTCTGCTATGACATGCAGACTGATTCTCTGCTGACATGAAGCCAGATTCTCTGTTACGAGATCTCCCTCCTCTGCCTGGGTGCTGGGCCTAAATATATGCCAATGGACTGTTGCAGTGGTGGCTGACGTGAAGCCTCATTCTCTGCTATGACATGCAGACTGATTCTCTGCTGACATGAAGCCAGATTCTCTGTTACGGGACCTCTCTCCTCTGCCTGTGTGTGTGCTGGGCCTAAATATATGCCAATGGACTGTTGCAGTGGTGGCTGACGTGAAGCCTCATTCTCTGCTATGACATGCAGACTAATTCTCTGCTGACATGAAGACAGATTCTCTGTTACGGGACCTCTCTCCTCTGCCTGTGTGTGTGCTGGGCCTAAATATATGCCAATGGACTGTTGCAGTGGTGGCTGACGTGAAGCCTCATTCTCTGCTATGACATGCAGACTGATTCTCTGCTGACATGAAGACAGATTCTCTGTTACGGGACCTCCCTCCTCTGCCTGGGTGCTGGGCCTAAATATATGCCAATGGACTGTTGCAGTGGTGGCTGACGTGAAGCCTCATTCTCTGCTATGACATGCAGACTAAATCTCTGCTGACATGAAGACAGATTCTCTGTTATGGGACCTCTCTCCTCTGCCTGTGTGTGTGCTGGGCCTAAATATATGCCAATGGACTGTTGCAGTGGTGGCTGACGTGAAGCCTCATTCTCTGCTATGACATGCAGACTGATTCTCTGCTGACATGAAGACAGATTCTCTGTTACGGGACCTCCCTCCTCTGCCTGGGTGCTGGGCCTAAATATATGCCAATGGACTGTTGCAGTGGTGGCTGACGTGAAGCCTCATTCTCTGCTATGACATGCAGACTGATTCTCTGCTGACATGAAGCCAGATTGTCTGTTACGGGACCTCTCTCCTCTGCCTGTGTGTGTGCTGGGCCTAAATATATGCCAATGGACTGTTGCAGTGGTGGCTGACGTGAAGCCTCATTCTCTGCTATGACATGCAGACTGATTCTATGCTGACATGAAGCCAGATTCTCTGTTACGGGACCTCTCTCCTCTGCCTGTGTGTGTGCTGGGCCTAAATATATGCCAATGGACTGTTGCAGTGGTGGCTGACGTGAAGCCTCATTCTCTGCTATGACATGCAGACTGATTCTCTGCTGACATGAAGACAGATTCTCTGTTACGGGACCTTCCTCCTCTGCCTGGGTGCTGGGCCTAAATATATGCCAATGGACTGTTGCAGTGGTGGCTGACGTGAAGCCTCATTCTCTGCTATGACATGCAGACTGATTCTCTGCTGACATGAAGCCAGATTGTCTGTTACGGGACCTCCCTCCTCTGCCTGGGTGCTGGGCCTAAATATATGCCAATGGACTGTTGCAGTGGTGGCTGACGTGAAGCCTGATTCTCTGCTATGACATGCAGACTAATTCTCTGCTGACATGAAGCCAGATTCTCTGTTACGGGACCTCTCTCCTCTGCCTGGGTGCTGGGCCTAAATTTATGAAAATGGACTCTTACAGTGGTGGGTGATGTGAAGCCAGATTCTCTGCTATGGGACCTCTCTCCAATTGATTTTGGTTAATTTTTATTTATTTAATTTTTATTTTAATTCATTTCCCTATCCACATTTGTTTGCAGGGGATTTACCTACATGTTGCTGCCTTTTGCAGCCCTCTAGCTCGTTCCTGGGCTGTTTTACAGCCTTTTTAGTGCCAAAAAGTTCGGGTCCCCATTTACTTCAATGGGGTTCGGGTTCGGGACGAAGTTCGGATCGGGTTCGGATCCCGAACCCGAACATTTCCGGGATGTTCGGCCGAACTTCTCGAACCCGAACATCCAGGTGTTCGCTCAACTCTAGTTATGAGTATAGCGACACAAAAAAAGATGATATACTTGAGTGATATTATAATGCAAATCTATAAAATATAAAAAAATTGATAACCCTGTAATCATGTCAACCTACTGAATTAAAGGGATTCTGTCACCAGGTTTCACCCCTGTCAGCTAAACATTTGCTGATGTTCAGGGTCTCATCAGGTTTCCTAATGTGGGACTCTAAATGTGATCAGTAGCCTTATTTTGCTTAAAAACAGGTTTTACTAACCTGTCACTCAAAGAAATAAGGTGCCCAAGGGGATGTCAAGGGATGCAAGGTGCCGGCCGCACCCACCGCCGTTCGTGCCCAGCGCCGCCTTTCCAGACTTCTGCACCGCCTCCTAATCCTCTGTGCCGCCTCTCGCTCTCCCTCCCTTCTCCTCCTGCTGTAAGATCTCGCGCGTGCGCACAGGGCTCTGCCTGATGCGCCCGTGCAGACTTCTCGATTTGGCTTCTTAAAGCGAAGTGCGCATGCGCCGGCACTTCATTCAACCCAGGTATGACCTGCACTCTGGCGCCAGCCTCTCAGAGCCCTGTGCGCACGCGTGAGATCTTATAGCAAAAGTAGGGGGGAGGGAGAGCGAGAGGCGGCACAGAGGATTAGGAGGTGGTGCAGAAGTCTGGAAAGGCGACGCTGGGCACGAACGGCGGTCGGTGCGGCCGGCACCTTGCATCCCTTGACATCCCCTTGGGCACCTTATTTCTTTGAGTGACAGGTTAGTAAAACCAGTTTTTTTTAGCAAAATAAGGCTACCATTCACATTTAGAAGCCCACATTAGGAATCCTGATGAGGCACTGAACATCAGCATATGTTTAGCTGACAGGGGTGAAACCTGGTGACAGAATTCCTTTAATATTAACATTTTATACATACCACATGGTGAACCTCAAACACTGACAGAATAGCTGTTTTCTGTTCATGTTGCCTCCAAAAGAATAAAAAAAAAGTGATTAGAGATGAGCACATTTTTCAAAAATTCGATTTGCCGGTTGGCCAAAATTTTTGGGAAAAATTTGATTCAATAGAAATTTTTTTGGGGCGAGTTACGTTAAAAAAAGGCTATTTCCGGGCTGCAGAGACCCTTTATAGTGGTGTAGAACACTGTGCTTTGCAGTAACACGCATAGGGAGTCTGCTTTGGCAGTGAAATAAGGCCTCCTGCACACAACCGTATGGTTTTGCGGTCCGTTTTAAACAGATCAGTTTTTTGTTTGTCTCAGTAGTGTTACTGTTTTCATTCGTTTTGCCGTTCTGCTTTTCTGTTTGGTTTCCGTTTGTGATCCGTTTTTTGCAGATCGAAAACAGAAACAAACGCATACAATACTGTTTAAACACTAAGTACATAAAAAATTGGGTTGGGCATAAAATTTTCAATAGATGGTTCCGCAAAAACGGAACAGATACGGAAGACATACGGATGCATTCCATATGCATTCTGTTTTTTGCGGAACCATTGACTTGAATGGAGCCATGGAACGTGATTTGTGGGCAATAATAGGACATGTTATATCTTTGAACGGAAAGTCTAGCCACGTAAGGTCCTGAGAACTAATCACCAGCTTACCAAAACAACAAAGTTTCTTTGGAACCACGTCTCTATGATAGCTGTGAGCACCTCAGAGCCATTATACAGGAAGAGAGGGAGGCAAGTAAATGTATTTTGCAACACCTCAAATAAATCGTCCTCTGTGTACGTCCTGCATAACCAACTTGTCGACACAATCCGGCTTCTCTTGGTGAGTGGAGGATTGGATGAAAGAGCACAACCAGTGTATCTCTGTCCTTTCCTTTGAGTCCAGGTAAACAGGAAAATTTGGCTTTCAGGTTCAGCTCTGAGCCCACTTCAATGGCAAGACCCTTCTGCTTCTCGGCAGTTATGTAGGGAGACAGTTGCTTGGAATACTCTTTCAGTCTGGTGTATGAGAAATTATTCATCGGTGTCACGCTGTACAGAGTCCATTGTTTTTAAGAAGCAAAGCAGCCTGTGCTGGATCAAGAGTTTCCTCCAAAGGGGTGCACTGCAGAATTTTTCTTTTAGACAAGCTTCACAATGCAGACCGTCGACATGCAGAGGTCAAACTTCCGGGAGGATACCTCGGGCTGTGAAAATGACTGCTCCTTCGTGCCGATTACCTACTTCTGGGGGTTAACACCCCAATGGTTGGTGTTTGCATATCCTTGCGATAAATTATGTACCTGCTCACTGACTGTAAACAGAGATCTTGACAGATAAATGTATCAAACTCTGCCACCATCTTTCTAGGCACCATGTCTCAAGTCCACTGACCAGCCAGATTTACCAGCATCTGTACCAGAACATGAAGCAGTGGAATGACATTGTTCATCCCCTAGTCCTGGCAACTGACAAATAATGTGGCCTCCTCAAACGGCCTGAGCAAAAGGCAGGTGTCATGCATGAGCTGCCACTGGCTGACTTCGAAGTTACACAGGGGACTACTCCTGTCCACTTGGATCATCAAGAAATTGTTGATGGCCTTTTTTTGTTCTTAGGGAGGGTGGAATTCCAATGGTTGGAAACGTTGCATATCAGCCTATGTTGGGGGATGCCATTCTGCCCCTACAGCTCAAGGAGGGTGTGCTTTGCAATGTACGAGTGGCTGAAGTGCATGCACAGTTTCCTGACCATTTTAGGATGTCTTGCAGATGGGTAGAAGACTTCAGGAACCACTTGACAACCAGATTAAACACATGCACCAACACCATGTTCTTCCTGTTGTCGGTCACCATAGTTCCGATCTTGAGTTGTTGCGGAGAAAGCCAGGATTCGATTTCTTGCTGAAGGACACAGAGCAGTTGCCCCCATGTGTGACTCCGTTCGCCCAGGCAAACCAGGTGCAGAACAGCATGAGAGTGATGAGAGGGGTCGCACATGACTTGCATACACTACATGCCTCCAACATAATTATCGGGTCTCTACATGAAAATACTGTATTTGGTGTAAATCGCGTGAGGGGCATAGTTGGAGACATTGACTTCACAAGAGATACAGAGCAGCGCAGTTTGCTTTGAAATTAAAAATTTCACCACTGCGTAATTTGGCCCATACAGCTGTGAGATTGAGAAACAGTTCTCATTGTTTGAACACGGTTTGTGTGTGGATTAAGTTAAATGATCAGGACTGATATTCTGCTGTTTGGCCACAAGATGCCGCTGTTTCTTAAACACAGCTAATAGACTGCAGATATTTCAATATTCAAAGGAGGTGGTGTTTAAGAACTTGCTAGAAGAAGCAGCAGTCATCTTCGAAGCTAGCTGGGACTGAGGAACTGTGTGTAAGCAGAGGATCTGATGGATTCAGAAGTGAGAGGACCCCTCAGTGACTACAGCAGCAGCTGAGTGAAGCTGATCGTTGTCCAAGACCCAGATCCTTTCCAGAAAAAGGAGGATTGTTTACAGGAAGGCTGTTAAGAGCTGAGGAACATAGCTGCATACCTAGCTCATGCTTGCAAACATAGTTCATGTTTGCTGGAGAGACCAGTTTTTCAGTTCAGAGTTATCAGCGGATAAAGAGCAGACCCGGGTCGGTAAGATCATGCATGCACCTCACTGCAGTTTTGGCACCTAGAGACTGAGACAAGGCCTGTAATTAGCTAGTTATGGTCTCTGCTTTGTGACAGGCTTAAGTGTTGATACTGTTACTACAAGGACTCCATTACTTAAAGGGACATTGCACATTTGATAGCTGATAAACACCCTCACGAACTCAATCCTGTTCAGCGTTTTGCTCAGGAGTAATAATAGGTATGGAGAGGCAGTTTTATTTGTGCCTGGCAGTAGGTAAATTGCTGCAAAATTTCCTCCGCCATCCATCAGAGGGTGTCATGCAACACAGGGGTTCTCAGCCTTCAGGCTGGGTGCATATGAATTTATTTTATGTTCTCAGCATTTGTGGTTGTGTTTATTACCACATGTTAGTAAAATTCTGTTTTGGCAAAGCTGGTGTTGGAGTTGCTTTTCTCGTTCGTGACTTTGCTGTATCCTGCGGAGCCCACCCCGGTACACAACTTACACAGTAGAATGAGGTGTACAGTCACCCATCAATTTTCTCAAAAAAAGCCTGTGTCACATAGCAAATTTCACCACTACGTAATTCGGCCCATACCGCAAAAGGAAGTGTACAATCACCCATAAATTTTCCCCAAAAAAAGCCTGTGTCACTAAGAATATCACCACTAAGTAATTCGGTCCATACTGCAAAAGGAGGTGTACAATCACCCATACATTTTCCACACAAAAAACTGTGTCACCTAACAAATT
Source organism: Bufo gargarizans (assembly GCF_014858855.1). Taxonomy (NCBI): domain Eukaryota; kingdom Metazoa; phylum Chordata; class Amphibia; order Anura; family Bufonidae; genus Bufo; species Bufo gargarizans. The sequence continues at coordinate 211,501,245 of NC_058082.1, read as the reverse complement.
TAACCACTAAGTAATTCGGTTCATACCATTAAAGGAGGTCATCCTTACAGGTACAATCATCCATACATTTTGCAAAAAAAAAAAAGCTTGTGTCACATAAAAAATGTCACCACTAAGTAATTTGATCCATACTGCAAAACGAGGTGTACAATTACCCATACATTTTCGCAAAAATAGCCTGTGTCACATAAAGAATTTCACCACTAAGTTATTCGGTGCATACTGCAAAAGGAGGTGTACAATCACCGATAAATATTCCCAAAAAAAGCCCATGTCACATAAAGAATTTCACCACTAATTAATTCAGTCCATACCACAAAAAGAGGGTATACAATCACCCATACATTTTCCGAAAAAAAGCTAGTGTCACATAAAAAATGTCACCACTAAGTAATTCAGTCCATACCGTTAAAGAAGGTATACAATCACCCATACATTTTCCCCCAAAAAGCTTGTGTCACATAAAGATTTTTACCACTAAGTAATTCGATAATTCGGTCCATACCACCACAGGAGGTGTACGATCACCCATACATTTTCCAGAAAAAAAGCTGTGTCACATAAAAAATTTCACCACTAAGTAATTCGGTCCATACTGCAAAAGGAGATATACAATCACCCATACATTTTCCACAAAAAAGCCTGTGTCACATAAAGAATTTCACCACTAAGTAATTTGGTCCATACCGCAAAACAAGGTGTACAATCACCCATACATTTTCAGAAAAAAAGCCAGGTGTCACATAAAGAATTTCACCACTAAGTAATTTGGTCCATACCGTTAAAGAAGTTGTACAATCACCCATACATTTTTCCCAAAAAAGCCAGTGTCACATAAAAAATTTCATCACTAAGTAATTCGGTCCATATCGCAAAAGGAGGTGTACAATCACCCATACATTTTCCTGAAAAAAGCCTGTGTCACTTAAAAAATGTCCCCACAAAGAAGGCTTTACCACATATAACTGCACCGCTGAACGGCCCTTAATTTCTTCAACGTTTGCACTACACAAGGCTTTTCGCTGAATGACAAATATATTTTTCTTTTGCCTACGGAGTCCTTTTCTTATGGCTTTGCACAGGGAGCAAGAATGTTACACACAATTCTGATGGAACTTCTGATCTTCAGAAACTGGACTTGGACTCCAAAGCAGAGGCACTACTGTGCAGTGGAGATCGAAAGCAGACAGAGCACATAAAAACACATGAATGTTTTCAACATAATGAAGCTGCTTGATTTAATTGTGAATAGATGGTAAAAGCAAAGTCTGCTGGTGTGTTGTCATCAGTGTCTTCATTATGTTTTCTGTAGGACCCATGACGACATAATTCGGTCCATACAGCAAAAGCAGGTCTACAATCACCCATCAATTTTCCTTAAAAAAACATGTTTGAAATAAAAAAATTCACCAATGAAAGGATAACGGAATTCGATTCATACAGAACAATGTCTACAATCACCCATCAATTTTCCCAAAAAAGCCTGTTTAACATAATACATTTCACCACTACGTAGTTCGGTCCATACCACAAAAAGGGCTTCACCACATACAACTGCACCGCTGAATGGCAATTATTATTTTTTCCTACTTTTACACAACACAAAAGGCTTTTCAACAAATAAGTGCAACGCTGGATGGCGAATATATTTTTATTTCACCACTAATACACAGTAACAGGGTCTGTAGAATATATCACTGATCCACTGAACAGCAATTAGGCCCTCATTTTTTGCTACTTTTACACAACACCAAAGGTTTTTCAACAGATAAGTGCTATGCTGAACGGCAAATATATTTTTATTTCGCCACTAATACATGGCAAAAAGGGCTTTACAACATGTAACTGCACAGCACAAGGGCAAAAAAGACGTATTGTAGTACTATTTCCTTGTAATAAACCCTGTTAATGGCTGTATCAAACAACGCTTGGACCCCAATAACAAGAAAGGTTTGCTGAAATTACAGAGCTGTATAATGGCAATTTGGATCCACAGTCAGTGCAGCAAGGTGTAATAGGATTGTTCCTATTACCCAGTCTGTAGCCTCCCCTACTGAACCCAGTTCTAAATAAATTCTGTGGAACGATTCCTCCCTATCCTTTCCCTGCACTTATAAATCGTTTTTACACTACAATCAAGTCTTTCCTAGCACTGTCCCTAGTGCATGCAGACATCTCTCCCTGCACTAAGTACACTGGTAAATGCCAGAATCTAAGATGGCTGCCGCTATTTATAGGGCTGTGACATCACAGGGGTGGCTGGCTGCTGATTGGTATTATGGGTGATCCCACCTTCCCAGAGTTCCTTTCTCCATGTCCTCACACGTGCAGCAGCCATTTTAGGAAAAAATTTGATTTGTTACATCGCACATCGAGTATCTAACCGGGCAGGTTTCAACACTGAGAAGCGTTGACAATTTGGAAAAGAGTTTGCTGCTCACTTAGCAAGCACTCTATGGGGCAGATGAGGGGCATCTGCACCATAGAGTGCTTGCTTAGTTAGTACTTTTCCAAACTGTCAACGCTTCTCAGTGCTGAAACTCGTCCAGTTAGATACTCGATGTGCGATTCCAAACAGGCAATTTGCTCACATTTTGAACAAATATATGCACCCTCAAATGGCTGTTCCAGGACTGCATACATTAGACAAGATGTGCACTGGACTGTGTTGCCAATAATGGAACACATACTAAATGGGGATTATGCAAGAAAAGAAAAATACAATATAGTGCAGTGATAAGAATCTAACTTACTGTAGTCCCCTTCTAAAGTCCCTGAATCTGATGTCACAAAATCTAAAGTCACACACTTAAGACAAACACACACTGGAAATCAAACACGCGAACGCTCACAAACTTGCGTTGTTTAGCTGCTTGTGCAAGTCTCTCAAACCAGTCAGCATTTTTTTCTCTAGATTCAAAGGACTGAGCTGCCCTCACGACTGGCTATTTAACTTCTCCTAATTATATAGCCACACCCTAATTACTCACCTGTGCAACACCCTGGAGAAGGAAGAGAAAAAAAATATGTAATCACCGTATACTCTCAGCTGCTATGAAATAAACCTGGCAGCAATAGCAAATGTGGTGCCAATATTCAAAAAGGGTCCAAAAACAGAGCCCGGAAAATATTGGCCTGAAAGTTTAACATCTGTCGTGGGTAAACAGTTTGAAGGTTTTCTAAGAGATGCTATCTTGGAGTACCTTAATGAAAAATAGAAAATAACGCCATATCAGCATGGCTTCATTAGGGAACGGTCATGTCAAACTAAATTAATCAGTTCCTATGAGGAGGTAAGTTCTAGACTTGACAGTAGCATATCAATGGATGTCGTATATCTGGACTTCTCCAAAGCATTTGACACTGTACTGACACTGTATAAAATAAGAATTTTTGGACTGGGATAAAATGTCTGTATGTGGGTAAGTACCTGGCTCAGTGATAGAAAACAGTGGGTGGTTATTAATGGTACACACTCAGATTGGGTCACTGTCACTAGTGGGGTAGTACAGGGGTCAGTATTGGGCCCTATTCTCTTCAATATATTTATTAATGATCTTGTAGAAGGCTTGCACAGTAAAATATCAATTTTTGCCTATGACACTAAAGTAATTGACACGGAAGAGGAGAGTACGGTATACTGCTACAGATGGATAGATTGAAGGTTTGAGGAGAGAAGTGGAAGATGAGGTTTAACACTGACAAATAAATGTAAGGTTATACACATGGAAAGGAATAACTCAATATTTATGGCTTTGATTCTGTAGTTTACAGAAACACCCCATATGTGGTCGTAAACCACTGTACGGGCGCACGGCAGGGCGCAGAAGGAAAGGAATGCCATATGGATTTTGGAAGGCAGATTTTGCTGGACTGGTTTTTTGACACCATGTCTCATTTGAAGCCCCCCTGATGCACCCCTAGAGTAGAAACTCCATAAAAGTGACCCCATTTTAGAAACTATGAGATAGGGTGGCAGTTTTGTTGGTACTATTTTAGGGTACATATGATTTTTGGTTGCTCTATATTACACTTTTTGTGAGGCAAGGTAACAAGAAATAGCTGTTTTGTCACCATTTTTATTTTTTGTTATTTACAACATTCATCTGACAGGTTAGATCATGTAGTATATTTATAGACCAGGTTGTCATGGACGCAGCGATACCTAATATGTATACTTTGTATTTATTTATGTAAGTTTTACACAATGATTTCATTTTTGAATCAAAAAAATTATGTTGTTTTAGAGCAATTATCTTAGGTAAGGTATGATTTTTGAGGGGATGAGATGACGGTTTGATTGGCACTATTTTGGGGTGCGTATGACTTTTTGATCGCTTGCTAATACACTTTTTGTGATGTAAGGTGACAAAAAATGGCTTTTTTTACACCTTTATTTTTTTTTACAGTATTAACCTGAGGGGTTAGGTCATGTGATATTTTTATGGAGCAACTTATTATGGATGCGTCGATACCTAATATGTATACTTTTAGTTTATTTATGTAGGTTTTACACAATAATATCATTTTTGAAACAAAAAAAAATCATGTTTTACTGTCTCCATATTCTGAGAGCCATAGTTTTTTTCAGTTTTTGGGTGATTATCTTAGGTAGGGTCTCTTTTTTTGCGGGATGAGATGACAGTTTGATTGGCACTATTTTGGGGTGCATATGACTTTTTGATCGCTTACTATTACACTTTGTGTGATGTAAAGTGACAAAAAATGGTTTATTTAGCTCAGTTTTAATTTTTTATTTTTTACGGTGTTCATCTGAGGGGTTAGGTCATGTGATATTTTTATAGAGCCAGTCAATACGGACGCGGTGATACCTAATATATATATTTTTTGGGCGATTGTCTCAGGTAGGGGCTAATTTTTTGCGGGATAAGGTAACGGTTAGATTAGTACTATTTTGGTGGGCGTGCACCTAATTGATCGCTTGCTGTTGTACTTTTTGTGATGTAAGATGACAAAAAAATGGTTTATTTAGCACAGTTTTTATTTTTTATTTTTTGCGGTGTTCATCTGAGGGTTTAGGTCATGTGATATGTTTATAGAGCCGGTTGATACAGATGCGGCGATACCTAATATGTATACTCCCCACCCTATTTTTTACCAATTTTTTTTTACTTTATTTGGGGAAAATTACATTTTTTTTATTTTGTTTACTTGAAACTTTTAATTTTTGGAGGGGAAAACTTTATTTTTTCAACTTTTGTTTTCCCTTTATTTTTTGTCCCACTTTGTCCAACTTTTGGGGGTCTAATCCTTTACAATGCATTCCAATACTTCTGTATTGGAATGCATTGGTTGTATGAGTAATACTGTGTGTATTACTCATACAGCTTCCGGCCTGTGAGATCCAGGGGGGTGGATCTCACAGGCTCATCACCGGAAGGCAGCGCAGATGCCTCAGGAAGGCATTGCGCTGCCTTCCATGCCATCGGCTCCCCCCTACAGCACCACGGGGACCCGATGGCACCGCCGCTGCCCACAACATGAAAAGCCGCAAACCGCAGGTCGGAATTGACCTGCGGTTTGCGGCGATCCTCGACACGGGGGGTCACGGGACCCCCCCGCGCATTTAGCCAAGGTGCCTGCTAAATGATTTGAGCAGGCACCTTGTTACGATCTCCACCCGCCGAGCGGCGGTATTTGGAAATACACAGGGAGTACAGTTACGCCCTGTATCCTAAGTACCAGGACGTCAGGGCGTACCTGTACACCCTGTGTCCGGAAGAGGTTAAAGGTATCATCCTTTTTGTCCAGGCCAGTTTAGTTAGTTTGTTTAATAAGTTTTCATTAGTTGATTTTCAGTACATTTTTATTTATTATTACTTTTGTCAGTCTCAAGTTATTTCAGTGACCATTTTTATTTCTTTAACAGAAGGGTACCAACAATTTTGTCCATATGTGTACCTCCTTAGACACAACTATAACAAATTATGGGGGTCAGAATATGAAGACAAAAAGAAACATTTCTTTTCAAAGTTTTTCTTTCTTTCCTGTATTAAAACACTAGAAGAACTATGTAAATATGGTATCATTGTAATCTTGCTGGCCCAGATAATGAAGGGAATGGTTCAGTTCTACTGCATAGAGAACATCAACCCATAGGGGAATTGTGTTGCACACCATTTTAATTTGTTTTCAGCTTCCCACTTCATTGTGTGCAACAGTAAATGGTGCCATTAGAAAGCGCAACTTAGCCTGCAAAAACAAGCCTTCATACAGAGCCATAAAAAAAAGTTATGGCTTCGGGACGGCAGTGAGTTAACAAAAAAAAAAAACGCCAAAATTGAAAATAACAAGGTCCTGAAGGGGTAAAAATGTCAGATGCTCAAACATGCTATTTGAGCAAAAATTCAAGTAAAGAGGCTAAAAAAAGCTACAACAAATTCCATCATAAAAAAAAAAGCTGTCATGACAAAAACATAGTGTGACAACGGTAGACCTTAAAATTGATGCACAGATAAAGTATAACTAGGATGACAAGTATACCATGGACACCAACAGTTTTTTCCAGGTCTCTTCCGTACCAATATGTATGACCCTGTCATTCAGAAGACGCTATAAATACAGAAACATCATCATACCTAATATTTAATTCATATTAAAATTAATTGAATTGTCAGCACTGAAATACTAATGAGCCCCATGCATCTGGAGTTCTAAAGTTTGATTTAAAAAAAAAAGGGATAAAACATATCATAAACCATATACAAACTCTGTGAAGATGATGTAGTGCCAAACCAGCATACCTGAAAAAGTAATTGTAGCTTTTCGAGTGAGCCTTTTATTTTGCTTAATAATAAGCTATATGTTGCTGCTACTTAGCATTGGTTGACATTTGTGAATGCAGTGAGAAATTACAGTGATTATTACGGTTGTTTTGGGTGACTGATCAATGAATAAAAAATAATCTAAAAGTCTAATAACGTTGTTTGCATATATCCTTTTCTGACTTCAAAGCCAGTGAACATCCCAATAGGGATTTTTCCCATCTACTTATGTTGAAATATTTTCCTGTTTAACGAGACAGAATTTAGATTAGGCTAAAAAGAATTACAGAAGTCTTTGTTATTTCAAGGTCATGCTTTTATAATAACTGTAATACAAAGCCATGTCTCTGAACAGACATTGCATGACATCATAATCCATGCCTCAATTCTCCATCTGTATAATATGTGAAACACAGGGTATTAAGATCAGATAGAGAATGCGTTCTTAATTGTACAGCACACAATAAAAAGAAAAACATTACCTGCTTTATAATAACAGTATGAACTAAATATGTATTTATGAAAAGTTATAAAGCCTAAAAACTTTACCCCAATTACCGCATTTTTCGCCCTATAAGACGCACCGGCCCATAAGACGCACCTAGGTTTTTGAGGAGGAAAATAAGAAAAAAAATATTTTGAACCAAAAGGTGTGCTTTTGATGAGTTTTGAACTAATTGTGGTCTATGGGTGGCACTGTTATGGGGGATCTGTGGATGGCACTGTTATGGGGGATCTGTGGGTGACGCACTGTTATGGGGGATCTGTGGGTGACACTTATGGGGGATCTGTGTATGACAGTTATGGGGGGGATCTGTGGATGACACATATATAGCATCTAATGCTATGTGTCATCCACAGATCCCCTCCATAAGTGTCCCTGTAGTGAATGACCCTCAATACACGGGCTGGGAACCGGCATCTGCTTTTATAATGACAGCGGGGCCCGTGCAGTGGCTATTCTACTACACGGGCCCCGCTCACTGTATAATCGTATCTCTAATAGTTAATGGTTACCGTATGTATATAATCGCATAAGAAGTGCTGTGTATTACCGGTACTTACAACTACAAGCGCTCGCCGAGAGGAGGGAGGAGGCAGGCTGGGAGGACGGGCGCTGGCAGTGTGAGTCATACGTCACGCGCCTGCGCCGCCCACTTTATGAATGAAGCAGGCGGCGTGAGCGCATGACGTATGACTCACGCTGCCAGCGCCTGTCCTCCCGGCCTGCCTCCTGCCTCCTCCCTCCTCTCGGCGAGCGCTTGTAGTTGTAAGTACCGGCAATACACAGCGCTCCTTATGCGATTATATACATACGGTAACCATTAACTATTAGAGATACAATTATACAGTGAGCAGGGCCCGTGTAGTAGAATAGTCACTGCACGGGCCCCGCTGTCATTATAAAAGCAGATGCCGGCCCCCAGCCCCTCCTCCCTCACAGCTGATACACCCGCCGTGCGGCATCGCGGCAGGTGTATCATTGAAAACAAGGCAAAATCAGCAGCATTCGCCGTATAAGATGCACTGCTATTTTCCCCCCACTTTTGGGGGGGGAAAGTGCGTCTTAGACGGCGAAAAATACGGTACATTTTTTTAAAATCATTCATTATAAATACATACACTGTTTAAGGGGTTTTCTGGGAGAAAAATATTGATGACATCCTTATAGGTTATCAATTTCTGATCGGTGTGGTACTGACAACTGTCTACCACCACCTATGAGCTGTTTGAAGAGGCCGTTGCATTCCGGTGAACGCTGTAGCCCATTCATAGTATCCCAAGCATAGCACCGTACATTGCCTAGTGGCTGTGCAAAGTATTTCAACCCCGGCTTATTTACTTGTTTGGGACTGAGCTGGTCCTAAACCATGTAACAAATAACTGTTACATCACTGGCCTATAAAAAGGTCGCATTGCTCATTGGAGAGCCATGGCCTTTTCAATCAGCTGATGTACTGGGAGTTGGATCAGTTAGTGATGACCTGTCCTGAGGACAGGCCATTAATATTAAACTCCCAGAAAACCCCTTTAAAACTATTATCTCAGGATAGAGATTGGATGCCTTTCGTTTAGATTACCTAATGTTCAATTGCTGTCTTTTCTGCCGATTACTAGATTGAAGTGGCAGTGACACATGGAAAGCTCTGAGTCATCTCCTATCAGCTTTGCTAGACTCTTTAAAAGTCTGTCATTGGCCCATTATAGTCATAGGCTGACACCATGGCCAACTGGAAAAAGACAACCAAAGTCATCAGTAGACAAAGTAGCACAGGTCTATAATACAACCGGCACTTTGTTCTATAGAGGGTTTGGTCACAGCAACCAGAACCATGGTTTAGGTGACATTGCTAGCATATCCTAGCCCTAGTGTTTCCCATTCAGGCTTCCGAGAGGCTGGTTAGGGGTTCCACAGATCACAACAAGATCTGATATTTTCATAGTAGGGATGGCAAACTGATTTCAATCTGCTCAAAAAAGTTAACACATCAAACACATCAAAATCAAAACACAGAAGTAGGGAGACTGGCAGAATGTCTTACTTCCACTTCCTTCTTGGAGATAGGAATCGGAGTAGGTGTTTCTAAGCAGTCTTGCTGATGTATGGCAAATAGAGTTCAGTACTATTAGTATCTAAAACAGCAGAAAAACTGGGGGAATAAGTGTTATCCTCATGAATATACCTTTTATGACAGTCGCCAATGCCTGCTGTCCTGCTTACCTGCCGCTCTGCTCCCTTGCTCCGGTGGTCTGAACCCCCTGGCCTTACTCCCCTCCCTCTCGGCAGGCCTGGCCACCAGAGTAGCCTGCCAATTTTTTTTCCAGCATTCATCAGCTTCAGTTCCTTTCACTGCCAGCAGGACCCGTACACTCACTGGGGCTCTTAAAGGGCAAGTGTGTGCATACCCTAATCTTCCCCACCCTATGGTTCACCATCCAGGGGTACTTAAGGCAATTCCCTCAGTAGAGGGTTACCCAAACAATAGGTTTTAGTCTGGTAGTGTCCTGCAAAGGTGTGCTGTTCCTACATTCGTCTGCCCGTGTACTAACTTCTGAATGTCTCCCCAATCTGACTGTGCTGCCTGGCCTGACCTCTGACTGTTCTCTTTTCTCACCCTGAACTGCCCGCCCTTCCTCAGACTGATTATTGGATTACAGTTTTGCCTAATCCCTCAGTGCTCTGCATCAGTGTCTCTTGACCCCCATGGGTCAGTAGTCACTTGAACAGAGACTACTCCAATAAGTAGCGGCCTCCAAGCCAAATTTGTTCAAGTGACAAAGTGGGTCCACACCTGCTGGCTGCTGCGTAACAATACCTTATCAACTATGTGTGTATTCTTTCTGTATTTAGTAGACAAACAGCACAACATGTTTATGCTGTTCTTCAAACTAGGAAGATGAATTGATAATTGTATTCATACTAAGCTGAGCAGTATGCTTTAAGGCGGAAACATTAAGTAAGCACTACGTTTTTTCTATGTCTGCTTTTTTAAATTTTTAATAATTTTTTTTTCAAAAATGTAGGTAATCTAAATGTAGGTAAATCCATTTTGAAAAATTCTCATTTTTATTATAATTAACCAATACAATATTCCACCAGTTAATCAAAGAGAAGGTCACTGAAGGTGACATTAAAATAGAGCATGCAAACACTCATGTCAGTGGGGAGTTTTAATATTCACTTCTATGATACATGATTTACTCTTTATAATATAACCCGTAAGGCTTGAAGGCTCCACAATAGTCTCTGAAATTGGAAAACTCAACAGCGAAGTTCTTTGGGAATAAGTTATAAATGGCATATACAGTAACATGAAGAAATACATTTCTAGGGGATGTGTTTTGCATTACATTATTAAAAATATCTGTTGAAGCTTCATGCACTTGACCGTATCCATATTATTGTCCACAAACCACAAATTAGCCAAATATGGTTACCTTCCATGTACATTCCCCATTTTTCTCACTCCCATTAATAGAAATTGCTACTCTTTACTGCAATCTAGATAAGAAAAGGGATATATTATAATTTGCAGAACGGCCACAAGGATCTGCAAAATATGTGAATATCCCTAGGTCAGTGTGCTATCCTCCAAAAATGCAGATAGTACAATAACGAAAATATGGTTGTGTGCATGTGGCCTAAGGCTAAGACAATACCCATACTATACCTTGACACTAGAGATGAACTAATTTCTTAAAAATTCTATTCGTCCGGTTCACCGAATTATTCGAAAAAATACGGTTCAACACGAACTTATTAATGGTAAATTGCGTTAAAAATTGCTATTTCCTGGCTGCAGAGAGCTTTTATAGTGGTGTAGAACACTGTGCCTTGAAGTAACACGCATAGAGAGTCTGCTGTGGTAGTGAAACAATACTGTGAGTCAGTATGACATGCAGATGACAGGCGTCACTGTTAGAATTACTGCACACTTCACTTATTTGGTAAGTTTTGTGGACAAAACTGACCAAATAACTTAAGTGGGAACTCAGCCTTACAGGTCAAAGTTAGCGTCAAGAGGAAGCACACTAGTTAGCGTCAAGAGGAAGCACACTCCTTTTACACCGTTGGCAGCTGATTCCACATAGATGTCTGCAGAACCTGTTCTATTAAATGCTTATACAAGTAGAGCCCCCCCCCCCCAACAGAGTGGAGAGGGTGTCAGCAGTAAGTTTGTGTTGACATCACTGATTACTTTGCCCTTCCTCTGATCAGTCAGAACAATAATGTAATGACCGGCGTCACGCAAAGGGAGGGAAAAGGGAAGGCCCTGCCCAAGGGAGAGGGAAAGGTGGTGACCCCTGACTCACCTTAGGACTGGCACCTGACTGCCCTGACGTCCCTAGACGGGTTCCTCACCCATACGCCGATCGCGTGCCTAAACCCTGGCTTTCCCTAAGATGAGCCCTAGGTAGTGAACGGGGCGGTGGGATCACTAGTCTGCACCACTGGCACTAAGAGGAAAACACCAAGGAGAGGACAGACAATACAGACAAACATATAATCCCAGGTGGGCGACAACAGCAGACCATAAAGGCCCAACAGGGATCCGGAGGGTAACGTTCTGGAACAACAACCAGGGAACGAGCAACACAGCTCCAGTGGGTCAGTATAGAAGTCCAGGCAGGAAGCTCTATATCTGGCAACCAGAGAAGTGGGAGAGGGGAATATAAGGAGGTTGGGAGTGCTGGACAAGGAACAGCTGAGGAGAAGGAGCTACGGATCCCTGAGTGAGCCAAAAAGGGTTGCAAAGCAAACCCAGAAAGCTACCATAAAGAAACAGCCCTATCTTTCTACATAGAGCGCGCAGCCAACCGCTGCGACTTCCTGACTCCGGGTATAACGGAGTCAGGCGTGGTTCTTGACACCCTCGTGACAAATAACCCCCAAAAAACGGATCCTGTCTGTGGAGCATCTGCCTTCACTCGGTCAGCATTTGGTCAGTAATCTATAAGTATTGCTAAAGCCAAAATAAACAGGAGTGGATCCAAAACAGAGATGACACATGAATGGAATATTTGCATGTCTTCCGTGTTTTGTACCCACTCCTGCTTTGGACTACCAAATCATAAGCCAATTGTCATGGTCTTACCTTCTTACTGTTCTCCTTCGTTTGACATGTGCTGGCGGCCATCTTGGTTTCTGGGTTTCTTGTAGCCTCCCACCCTGCGGCTTCTCCCTCCCACTGGGAGGAGCTGGATGCCTAGCTCATATATATAGGAGGTCTGTGGCTTCAGTTCCTTGCTTGGTCCTCCTGTGTTCACATGCTTCTAAGACTGCTGCTGCTTCTGGTTCCTGATCCTGGCCTCGTCTGACTACCCCGTTGGTTCCTGATCCTGGCTTCGTCTGACTACCCCGTTGGTTCCTGATCCAGGCTTCGTCTGACTACCCTTCTGGTTCCTGACCTCTGTCTACGCAAGACCCTGCTTCGGTTTAGCCATCCGTTTGGACTTTTGCTTACGGCTTGCTTTTCAATAAAGCCTTCTTATTTTCCACTTATCTCTTGTTGTACGTCTGGTTCATGGTTCCATGACATTAGGACCAAGCCATGAATTCTGACGGTACAGGGCCATCCTCGCTACCTACGCTGGTTGCCAGACTTGATCAGCAGGATCACCTGTTGGGTCGGTTCGCTGTGGCGTTGCAAACCCTGCTTGAACGCACGGCTCATTTCGCTTCCGTTGCCGATGGGTCGGTTGTCGCTCCTGGGCCCGTTCCTACTGCCGCTCCGGTTGTTGCGCCAGAGTCTACCCCGACACCTGTTGCTGCGCCTGCGGTGTCTCGGGGTATGACCGGTTCTGCCCCCCTTCCACAGCGCTTTGGGGGAGAGCCAACTCAGTGCCGAGGTTTCCTTAACCAGGTGGGCATTTATTTCGAGTTGCTGCCACATGCCTTTCCTACTGAGAGATCAAAGGTGGGCTTCTTGATCTCGCTGCTCTCGGACAAGGCCTTGGCCTGGGCCAGCCCTTTATGGGAGAACAACAATCCGGTGGTTGCCGAGTTTTCCGGTTTTGTTGCTTCTCTTCGGAAGGTATTCGATGTGCCGGCTCGTGCTGCCTCTGCTGCGAAGCTCCTTATGTCCATCAGACAGGGTTCACGATCCGTAGCTGAATACGCCATTGAGTTTCGTACCCTGGCAGCAGAGGTGGGCTGGAATAATGAGGCTCTGGTCGCTGCTTTCTCTCATGGTCTTTCGGATGCCTTGAAGGATGAGGTTGCAGCTAAGGACCTACCAGTGGAGCTCGAGTCTCTTATTTCTTTCCTGATTTTGATTGACACCAGACTCAGGGAGAGACCTTCCTTTAAGGAGAGCCTGCGGAGGTCTTCTAACAGATTGGCGCCTACGTTTGCTGTCCCACCCGTGCCTCCCTCTCCTCCCACGCCTCCTGGGGATGACTTGTCTGGGGGTGAACCCATGCAGCTGGGGTTTGCTCGCCTGTCCGAGGGGGAGAGGGTACTCCGGAGACGCGAGGGCCGGTGCATGTACTGTGGTCTCGGTGGGCATTTTCGGTTGGCATGTCCGAACCGTCCGGGAAAACGCTCGCACCTGAGATCCTGTCGGGGGCAGATCTTGGGTGGAGTCTCCTCGTCCCCGGTTTCCCGTGTTGACAAACCACTGATCACTGTTGTCCTCTCCTGGGTCGGGGGCTCGGTGACGACCCAGGCGTTGGTGGACTCTGGTGCTGGTGGTTTGTTCATTGATAGTGTGTTCGCTGCCGCCAATTCCATTCCTCTGCAGCCTCGAGGTTCCCCACTTGCTCTTGAGGCTATAGACGGCAGACCCCTTCTGCCGCCACACGTGACTCATGAGACCCTTCCAGTGGGGATAGCCATTGGTGCCGTTCACAGAGAGTCGGTCTGTTTCCAGGTGATTTTGTCTCCACACTACTCGGTGGTCTTGGGCTACCCCTGGCTCCAGAAGCATAATCTGACTTTCGATTGGAGATCGGCCGAGATCCTCTCGTGGTCACCGCAGTGTGGGGCTAGTTGCATCCATGGGCCTGTCAAGTTGCTGTGTACTTCCTCGGACTCTCTGTTGCCTCCTGAATACGAAGAGTACCGGGATGTATTCGATAAGGTGCGCGCGGTTGCCCTACCTCCGCACCGCCCATACGATTGTGCCATAGAGTTACAATCTGGTGCCGTTCCTCCTCGTGGCAAAGTCTATCCACTGTCAGTAGCGGAGAATGAGGCCATGGAGGAGTACGTGAGGGAGGCGCTTTCACGCGGACACATTCGCAAATCCTCGTCCCCGGCAGGGGCTGGATTTTTCTTTGTGAAAAAGAAGGGCGGTGAGTTGAGGCCTTGCATCGATTACAGGGGTCTCAATCGCATCACGATCAAGAACGCTTACCCGATACCCTTGATTTCCGAGCTGTTCGATCGCCTCAAAGGGGCCACGGTCTTTACCAAACTCGACCTGAGGGCGGCATATAACCTGGTAAGGATCAAGGCGGGCGATGAGTGGAAGACCGTGTTTAACACCAGGACCGGTCATTATGAATCCTTGGTTATGCCCTTTGGGTTGTGCAATGCGCCCGCAGTCTTCCAGGAATTCATCAACGATGTTTTCCGTGACCTGTTGCAGCAGTGTGTGGTGGTCTATTTGGATGACATCTTGGTATATTCTGAATCCATGGAGGCCCACATTATGGATGTCAGACGAGTGTTGCAACGGTTACGAGAGAACAGGCTGTTCGGTAAGCTTGAGAAATGCGAATTTCACCGATCCCAGGTAACCTTCTTAGGTTACATCATTTCCGCTGAGGGGTTCTCCATGGATCCTGAGAAGGTTTCGGCTGTCTTACAGTGGCCCCAGCCCAGTGGTCTCCGTGCCCTGCAGCGCTTTTTGGGCTTCGCCAATTATTATCGGAAGTTCATCAGGGACTTTTCTATGCTAGCCAAGCCGCTCACGGATCTGACCAGGAAGGGCAGTAATTTCCAGGTCTGGCCGCTCGAGGCCATCCGAGCGTTTGAGGCTCTAAAGTCCGCCTTTGTGTCGGCTCCGATTCTGTCGCATCCCAACCCTGGGTTGCCCTTTGTCCTCGAGGTGGACGCGTCTGAGACGGGAGTAGGCGCCCTCCTGTCTCAGCGTAGAACACCAGAGGGTCCTCTGCTTCCTTGTCTTCCGCGGAGTGCAACTATCAGATTGGTGACAGGGAGTTATTGACCATCGTGCAGGCCCTTAAAGAATGGAGGCACTTGTTCGAGGGTTCGGTGGTTCCGGTTCTCATCCTGACGGACCACAAGAATCTGACCTACCTTTCTGAGGCCAAGAGATTGACACCACGTCAGGCCAGATGGGCTCTGTTCTTGTCACGTTTTAATTACGTGGTCTCCTACCTACCCGGTTCCAAGAACATCAGAGCGGATGCCTTATCACGGCAGTACTCCGAGCTGTCCGGGGAGGAGTCGATTCCGACTTCGGTCATACCTCCGAATCAGATCCTGGCCGCCATTCGCACCAGCCTGACCTCTCCCCTGGGTGAGCAGATTTTGGCGGCTCAATCTGGTGCTCCCTCTGGGAGACCCAACGGCAGGTGTTTTGTGCCTGAGGAGTTGCGCATTCGGTTGTTGCGAACCTACCATAACTCCAAGGCCGCGGGGCATCCTGGAAAGAATCAGCTGTCCTGGGCTGTTTCACGTCTGTTCTGGTGGCCTTCTCTACGTTCCGACATCGCCGCATATGTAGCGACATGCTCCGTTTGTGCCCAGAGTAAGTCCCCTCGGCACCTTCCGTTGGGCCTTTTGCAACCCATAGCCACCGGGGAGCGCCCATGGTCACACCTGGGGATGGATTTCATTGTGGACCTCCCTGCATCCCGAGGCCATACGGTCATTCTCATGATTGTGGATCGGTTTTCCAAAATGTGCCACTGTGTTCCTCTCAAGAAGTTACCCTCTGCACAAGAGTTGGCCACGATTTTCGCCAGGGAGGTCTTCCGGTTGCACGGTTTGCCCAAGGAGATTGTGTCGGATCGGGGGAGTCAGTTTGTGTCCAGGTTCTGGCGCGCCTTTTGCTCCCAGTTGGGGATTCATCTCTCTTTCTCCTCGGCCTACCACCCTCAGTCCAATGGGGCCGCAGAACGATCCAATCAGGCCTTGGAGCAATTCCTTCGTTGCTATGTCTCCGATCACCAAGACAATTGGGTTGACCTCCTGCCTTGGGCTGAGTTTGCCAGGAACACGGCAGTGAACTCTTCCTCTGGGACGTCTCCCTTCATGGCCAATTATGGGTTCCAACCTGCCGTGTTACCGGAGGTATTCTCTCCCCAGGATATTCCGGCTGTGGAGGATCACCTTTCCGTCCTACGTGCTTCTTGGGTACAGATCCAGAGGTCCCTTGAGGTCTCTGCGCAGCGCCAGAGACTCCAGGCTGATCGCAGACGAGCGCCCGCTCCTTCCTACTAGGTCGGAGACCGTGTATGGTTGTCCACCCGCAACCTCAACCTTCGAGTGCCCACTCCCAAGCTGGCGCCTCGCTTTGTTGGTCCCTTCCGAGTGCTTCGCAGGGTAAACCCGGTAGCCTATG
This sequence comes from Bufo gargarizans, assembly GCF_014858855.1. NCBI lineage: Eukaryota > Metazoa > Chordata > Amphibia > Anura > Bufonidae > Bufo > Bufo gargarizans. The sequence continues at coordinate 211,484,423 of NC_058082.1, read as the reverse complement.
CCCTTGCGCTTCCTCCTGGCATGCGGATCTCCAACGTGTTTCATGTCTCCCTGTTGAAGCCATTGGTGTGTAATCGTTTCACTTCCTCGGTTACTCGGCCCCGTCCGGTCCAAGTGGGCAATCGTGAGGAATATGAGGTGAGCAATATCCTGGACTCACGCCTGGTCCGCGGTCGGTTGCAGTTTTTGGTCCATTGGCGTGGTTATGGTCCAGAGGAGCGTTCCTGGGTTCCCTCCGCAGATGTCCATGCTCCTGCTTTGCTCCGAGCCTTCCACGCACGCTTCCCTCAGAAACCGTTCCTTACTCCGCGGAGGAGGGGCCCTTGAGGGGGAGGTACTGTCATGGTCTTACCTTCTTACTGTTCTCCTTCGTTTGACATGTGCTGGCGGCCATCTTGGTTTCTGGGTTTCTTGTAGCCTCCCACCCTGCGGCTTCTCCCTCCCACTGGGAGGAGCTGGATGCCTAGCTCATATATATAGGAGGTCTGTGGCTTCAGTTCCTTGCTTGGTCCTCCTGTGTTCACATGCTTCTAAGACTGCTGCTGCTTCTGGTTCCTGATCCTGGCCTCGTCTGACTACCCCGTTGGTTCCTGATCCTGGCTTCGTCTGACTACCCCGTTGGTTCCTGATCCTGGCTTCGTCTGACTACCCTTCTGGTTCCTGATCCAGGCTTCGTCTGACTACCCTTCTGGTTCCTGACCTCTGTCTACGCAAGACCCTGCTTCAGTTTAGCCATCCGTTTGGACTTTTGCTTACGGCTTGCTTTTCAATAAAGCCTTCTTATTTTCCACTTATCTCTTGTTGTACGTCTGGTTCATGGTTCCATGACACCAATTCTGATGCAAAATAGGGACCATGTCATGCAGACCTTACAGCTGTTACATGGACAGGATCCATTGTATGTCTCAGTTTTCCTTCCTTCTGAAGAAGAAGGGTCAAAAAAATGATGATGTCAGCCAGGACTGAAAGGCAAATAGTGACCCAGTGGGGAGGGTGGGTACAGCATGAGAAGTCCACAGAGTGGCGCTATGACATGATGAGGTGGAAGCATCATGAGGAGACCACAGAATAGCCTAATGACAGAGTCTGGAGGTGGGGGCAGCATCAGGAGGAGGCCACAGAGGGGCACAATGACAGTGTGGAGGTGGCAGCAGCATCAGGAGGCCACAGAGTGGCACAATGACAGAATGCGGAGGTGGCGGCAGCAGCAGCATCAGAAGGAGGATACAGAGTGGCACAAGGACAGAGTGTGGAGGTGGTGGCAGCAGCATCATGAGGAGGCCACAGGGTGGCACAATGACAGTGTGGAGGTGGCAGCAGCAGCATGAGGAGACCACAGAGTTTTACACTGACAGAGTGTGAAGGTGGCGGCAGCAGCATCAGGAGGAGGCTACATGGTGGCACAATGACAGTGTGGAAGTGGCAGCAACAGCATCAGGAGGCCACAGAGTGGCAAGGTCACATAGTGTTGAGGTAGCAGCAGCATTAGGAGACCTCAGAATGGCAAGGTGACATAGTGTGCAGGTGGCAGCAGCATATGGAGACTACAGAGTGGCAAGGTGACATAGGGTGGAGGTGGCAGCAGCATCAGGAGACCACAAAGTGACAAGATAACATAGTGTGGAGGTGGCAGCAGCATCAGGAGACTGCAGAATAACCCGGTGACAGAGTGGATGAAAGAAAGAGCACTTGACATCAGGCGGGTGGCAGCATCAGAATAGTAGCTGAGGCAGGTAGCCAGAAGAAACCGGTGTCTTGTCAAAGTGTTGGTGTGGCACCATGGATGATCTAGTCTGATGCATCAGGCATTAGTGGGTAGAAATCCTGGCTGCTCCACGACTGATACATCTTAACAAAGGTCAATCTCTCCATATTTTGGGTGGACAGGCGAGTTCTTCTTGGGGTAACTATGGCCGCCGCACTAAACACCCACTCTGATGCCACACTACTGGACGGGCAGGACCAATTTTCCAGGGCAAACTCTGACAGTTGTGGCCGCAAATCCAGTTTGGCTGCCCAGTAGTCTAGAGTATCTACAAACCGGATTCCAAAAAAGTTGGGACACTATACAAATCGTGAATAAATACTGAATGCAATGATGTGGAGGTGCCAACTTCTAATATTTTATTCAGAATAGAACATAAATCACGGAACAAAAGTTTAAACTGAGAAAATGTACCATTTTAAGGGAAAAATATGTTGAATCAGAATTTCATGGTGTCAACAAATCCTCAAAAAGTTGGGACAAGGCCATTTTCACCACTGTGTGGCATCTCCCCTTCTTCTTACAACACTCAACAGATGTCTGGGGACCAAGGAGACCAGTTTCTCAAGTTTAGAAATAGGAATGCTCTCCTATTCTTGTCTAATACAGGCCTCTAACTGTTCAATCGTCTTGGGACTTCTTTGTTGCACCTTCCTCTTTATGATGCGCCAAATGTTCTCTATAGGTGAAAGATCTGGACTGCAGACTGGCCATTTCAGTACCCGGATCCTTCTCCTACGCAGCCATGATGTTGTGAGTGATGCAGAATGTGGTCTGGCATTATCTTGTTGAAAAATGCAGGGTCTTCCCTGAAAGAGATGACGTCTGGATGGGAGCATATGTTGTTCTAGAACCTGAATATATTTTTCTGCATTGATGGTGCCTTTCCAGACATGCAAGCTGCCCATGCCACACGCACTCATGCAACCCCATACCATCAGAGATGCAGGCTTCTGAACTGAGCGTTGATAACAATTTGGGTTGTCCTTGTCCTCTTTGGTCCGGATGACATGGTGTCCCAGATTTCCAAAAAGAACTTCGAATCGTGACTCGTCTGACCACAGAACAGTCTTCCATTTTGCCACACTCCATTTTAAATGATCCCTGGCCCAGTGAAAACGCCTGAGCTTGTGGATCTTGCTTAGAAATGGCTTCTTCTTTGCACTGTAGAGTTTCAGCTGGCAACAGCGGATGGCACGGTGGATTGTGTTCACTGACAATGGTTTCTGGAAGTATTCCAGAGCCCATTCTGTGATTTCCTTTACAGTAGCATTCCTGTTTGTGGTGCAGTGTCGTTTAAGGGCCCGGAGATCACAGGCATCCAGTATGGTTTTACGGCCTTGACCCTTACGCACAGAGATTGTTCCAGATTCTCTGAATCTTCTGATGATGTTATGCACAGTTGATGATGATAGATGCAAAGTCTTTGCAATTTTTCGCTGGGTAACACCTTTCTGATATTGCTCCACTATCTTTCTGCGCAACATTGTGGGAATTGGTGATCCTCTACCCATCTTGGCTTCTGAGAGACACTGCCACTCTGAGAAGCTCTTTTTATACCCAATCATGTTGCCAATTGACCAAATTAGTGTTAATTGGTCTTCCAGCTCTTCGTTATGCTCAAATTTACTTTTTCCAGCCTCTTATTGCTACTTGTCCCAACTTTTTGGGGATTTGTTGACACTGTGAAATTTCAAACGTATTTTTCCTTTAAAATGATACATTTACTCGGATTAAACGTGATAATATGTCATCTACGTTCTATTACAAATAAAATATTGACATTTGCCATCTCCACATCATTGCATTCAGTTTTTATTCACAATTTGTATAGTGTCCCAACTTTTTGGGAATCCGGTTTGTACTTTTGGCTTTCAGCCTGGCTAACATCATCATTTATTTAACCTTTCTTATGATCTGTCAGAAGGAATGTAAAATGAGATGCACAACTGACCCTCTGTGTGTAGCAGCTGTAAGGCCTGTATGGTCCCATCAGAATTGGCTTATGATTTAGTAGCCAAAAGCAGGAGTGGGTACAAAACACAGAAGACATGCAAATATTCCATTCACGTGTCATCTCTGTTTTAGATCCACTCCTGTTTTTTGGCATTAGCAATACTGATAGATTATTGAGCAAATGCTGACCGAGTGAAGGCTTATGCTCCACATACAGGATAATTTTTTTGTGGGTTATTGTTCTGACAGATCAGAGGAAGGGCAAAATAATCAGTGACGTCAACACAAACTTACTGCTGACACCCTCTCCACTCTGTCGGGGGGCTCTACTTGTATAAGCGATTAATAGAACACGTTATGTAGACATCTATGTGGAATCAGCTGACAAGGGTGTTAAATGAGTCTGCTTCTTTACACTAACATCGACCTGTAAGGCTGAGTTAATACTTCAGTTATTTGGTCGGTTTTGGCCCGTAACTGCCCAAATGAGTGAAGTGTGCAGTGTGATTCTAATAGCGACGCCTGTCATTTGCATGTCATACTGACTGACAGTATTATTTCACTACCCCAGCACACTCCCTATGCGTGTTATTGCAAGGTACATTGTTCTACACCCATATAAAGCCTTTATGCAGCCTGGAAATAGCCATTTTTTATCGTTATTCGCCACAAATATATTCCGATCGAAGTGAATTTTTTCGGAAAATTCGGCAAACTGGCCAAATGAAAGTTTTAAGAAATTCGCTCATCTCTAATTATAACTTGAGCTGTCCATGTAAAGTATACATAAGTTTATCTCAATAAATTCAAAAAAGCTAATTTATTTCAGTACGGTAATTCAATTCAAAAAGTGAAACTTGTACAGACCAAAAGTTTGGACACACCTTCTCATTCAAAGAGTTTTCTTTATTTTCATGACTATGAAAATTGTAGATTCACAGTGAAGGCATCAAAACTATGAATTAACACATGTGGAATTATATACATAACAAAAAAGTGTGAAACAACTGAAAATATGTCATATTCTAGGTTCTTCAAAGTAGCCACCTTTTGCTTTGATTACTGCTTTGCACACTCTTGGCATTCTCTTGATGAGCTTCAAGAGGTAGTCACCTGAAATGGTCTTCCAACAGTCTTGAAGGAGTTCCCAGAGATGCTTTGCACTTGTTGGCCCTTTTGCCTTCACTCAGCGGTCCAGCTCACCCCAAACCATCTTGATTGGGTTCAGGTCCGGTGACTGTGGAGGCCAGGTCATCTGGCGCAGCACCCCATCACTCTCCTTCATGGTCAAATAGCCCTTACACAGCCTGGAGGTGTGTTTGGGGTCATTGTCCTGTTGAAAAATAAATGATGGTCCAACTAAACACAAACTGGATGGAATAGCATGCCGCTGCAAGATGCTGTGGTAGCCATGCTGGTTCAGTATGCCTTCAATTTTGAATAAATCCCCAACAGTGTCACCAGCAAAGCACCCCCACATCATCACACCTCCTCCTCCATGCTTCACGGTGGGAACCAGGCATGTAGATTCCATCCGTTCACCTTTTCTGCGTCGCACAAAGACACGGTGGGGTTGGAACCAAAGATCTAAAATTTGGACTCATCAGACGAAAGCACAGATTTCCACTGGCCAAATGTCCATTCCTTGTGTTCTTTAGCCCAAACAAGTCTCTTATGCTTGTTGCCTGTCCTTAGCAGTGGTTTCCTAGCAGATATTCTACCATGAAGGCCTGATTCACACAGTCTCCTCTTAACAGTTGTTCTAGAGATTTGTCTGCTGCTAGAACTCTGTGTGGCATTGACCTGGTCTCTAATCTGAGCTGCTGTTAACCTGCGATTTCTGAGGCTGGTGACTCGGATGAACTTATCCCCTGCTGCAGAGGTGACTCTTGGTCTTCCTTTCCTGGGGCGATCCGCATGTGAGCCAGTTACTTTGTAGCGCTTGATGGTTTTTGTGACTGCACTTGGGGACACTTTCAAAGTTTTCCCAATTTTTCGGACTGACTGACCTTCATTTCTTAAAGTAATGATGGCCATTCGCTTTTCTTTACTTAGCTGCTTTTTTCTTGCCATAATACAAATTCTAACAGTCTACTCAGTAGGACTATCAGCTGTGTATCCACCTGACTTCTTCACAACGCAACTGATGGTCCCAACCCCATTTATAAGGCAAGAAATCCCACTTATTAAACATGAACTTAAGGCACTGAACTTAACTGAACTCATGCTCGCGCAGTCGGCAAGTACAGACTGTGCAGAATCAGCGACAGAAATGCGGGGGGGGGGGGGCAAACTACATAATGGAAGGCAGTCTAGGGGCAAAATTAACTTGTGTGGTGGCAAATTGCATAATGGAGGACAGTGTGGGGGGCAAAATTAGTTAGTGTGGGGACAAATTACTTAGTGGGGGCAAATTACATAATGGAGGGCAGTGTGTGGAACAAACAACATAATGTTTGGCAGTGTGGGGGGCACATTTATGTGAGGCATTGTGGGGGCAAATTACATAATGTGTGGCAGTGTGTGGGGAAAATGACATAATGTAGGGCAGTGTTGGGGGCAAATTATTTAATGTGGGGCAGTGTGGGGGAAAATTACATCATGTGAGGCAGTGTGGGGGGAAATTACTCAATGTGGGGCAGTGTGGGGCAAATTACATAATGTGAGGCAGTGTGGGGGGGAAATTACATAATATGAGGCAGTATGGGGGCCAAATTACTTAATGTGGGGCAGTGTAGGGGCAAATTGCATAATGTGGGGCAGTGTGGGGGCAAATTACATAATGTGAGGCAGTGTGGGGAGCAAATTACATAATGTTAGGCAGTGTGGGGGGCAAATTACATAATGTGAGGCAGTGTGGGGGGCAAATTACTTAATGTGGGGCAGTGTTGGGGGTAAATTACTTAATGTGAGGCAGTGTGGGGGGCATATTACTTAATATGGGGCAGTTTAGGGGTCAGTATTACCAATGAGGAAATTCTAGGAGGGAATTACTATTGGTGGGACTATGATGAGCACTATTATTAAGGGGGTACTATTATTTCTTCATGATAGTATTTGTGGTATTGGGGCTGGGAGCACAGCAAGCAGCAGGATAACACTGTGGGGACTCCAGGTTGGAGGATGATGATAGAAAAGTGAGGAGACTAAGATGTCTGTGTGTCACACTCTGAAGAGACGAGGCAGCTGAAAGAAGTGTCCAGACCGAATGGAGTAGATGATGACAGATCTACATTGGAAGAGACGTCACCTGGTGGCCCTTAATGTGAGAGGTACGTGCTGCTGTATATGTGCAATGCTGCTATATTATGTTTTGCATATGAGGAAATGTTTACAATTAAAATGTTTTAATTAAATGTTCTATTTTACTATTTTTATTATTTGGTCAAAAGGCTGATTGGGGGAGAGGGGGGATTGTAACGGGACTGCTGTAGAATATCTAAAATTAGCTGGTCAAGTAAAATGTTGCATGCAACAATCATTAAATAGGTGGCCGACAAAAAAGGGGTGGATCAAAGGGTGTGGTCAATGGGCGGAGTTAAGGGGGACGGCAAAATTATCTTTTGCCTAGGGTGGCAAAAATCCTTGCACCAGCCCTGCATGGCATGGAGGTGATCAGCCTGTGATACTGTTATTTAACCAGGTATTGGTACTTTTGACAATGTGGACATGTGCCAAACCTTGATGGAGCAATGAGTCTAGCGCTCCACAAGCTGTACTCTACTCTCCTCGGTCTTCTTCCGGGCGACGTCCATTCACAGTGCAGCACGGACCAGAAAAAGATCAGAGCCTGGCTGGAGTGTGGTGAGGCCTAGCTGTGTTTGTGTGTCCCTGTGTGTGTCTGTCCCTGTGTGTGTGTGTGTGTGTGTGTCTGTCCCTGTGTGTGTGTGTCTGTCCCTGTGTGTGTGTGTGTGTGTCTGTCCGTGTGTGTGTGTCTGTCCCTGTGTGTGTCTGTCCCTGTATGTGTGTGTCTGTCCCTGTATGTGTGTTTGTCCCTGTGTGTATTTGACCATCCCTGTGTGTGTGTCTGTCCCTGTGTGTGTGTCTGTCCCTGTGTGTGTGTCTGTCCCTGTGTATGTGTCACCATCACCATGCCCACAGTGTTCCTATGTCTTGACGCAGCTGCATCAGGACGTTCTGTGCGGGTAAGAAAAAGAAGAAAGAGGAGGCAGCGCCACCAGCATGGCGTCCGTGGGAGAGGCATAGGGAGGCAGACTAAGGACAAAGGAAACACTACCACATGATCTAGACTAGTGTTATCTGTGGTTTTACATAGGACTGCAGGTAACACTAGTGATGAGCGGCAGGGCCAATATTCGAATTCGTGATATTTTGTGAATATTTAGTAGAATATTCGTCATATATTCGTGAATTCACGAATTCAAGATTATATTCTTGATTGGGAAAATCGGCTATGTATTATTCGCGTAATGCTCGCAAAATGCCGGGGTGGGGTAGGCAACTTTTCTATTGGTTGCTAGGGATGTTGCTAAGCTGTGACAAAGCCTTCTCATTGGCCCACAAGCTAGAAGAAGGAAGGGATGATCACCTGATATGTACTGTGTAAAAAATAAATAAATGAAGAAAAAAACGAATATTTGTCATTACAAATATATAGCACTATATTCTAAATATTCATGAATTCTCGAAGTGCCGATATTCGCGGAAAAATTTACTTTTCGAATATTCGCGCTCAACACTAGGTAACAGTACCACATTATCAGCACTAGTGTTATCTGTGGTTTTACATAGGACTGCAGGTAACACTACCACATTATCAGGATTAGTGTTATCTGTGTTTTTACATAGGACTGCAGATAACACTAGTGCTGATAATGTGGTAGCGTTATCTGCAGTCCTTTGTAAAACCACAGATAACACTAGTGCTGATAATGTGGTAGTGTTATCTGGGGTTTTAGATAGGACTGCAGGTAACACTACTACATTTTCGGTAATCAGAGAGCCATCACTGTGTTATCTGTTCTGTTACATAGTACGGTAGGGGACATCTACTATATTATCTGTACTCAGAGATTTATCACTGTGTTATCTGTCGTGTTACGTAGGACTGCAAATTATATAAACAACATTATCTGTACTTGTACTGCCCCAAAACTGGCAGGACAGTCTCGGAGTTTGGTGGCTGTCCTGCCTTCCTGGAAGGGGTGTGGCATGTCTTGCTCTTACCTGTCTCTGCATTTTTGGGATGCAGAGACAGTTGAGTGCAATGGTGCTGTGATATTTGTTATATTCACCAGGCGAACAGGACGAGTTTTATTTTTTATTTTATTAACAATTCAGGGGCTGGCACTACTGTGAGGGGCCACTAAAGGAGGCATTCTACTTTAAGGGGGAATTCAGTTGTGTTGGCCCCAAAGGGGACTGGGTGGAATTGGAACATGTATAGATAGACATTAAGCAGGGTTAGAGGCATGGCTGCTGCTGATCATGGCCTTCCTTGGGCTTTTTAACAATTGAAAACTATGACCATCTACTACATTATCTGTACTCAGAGAGCTACCACTGTGTTATCTGTGGTGTTACGTAGGACTACAGGTGACATCTACTACATTATCTGTACTCAGAGAGTTATCAATGTGTTATCTGAGGTGTTACGTAGGACTACAGGTGACATTTAGTACATTATCTGTACTCAGAGAGTTCTCACTGTGTAATTTGTAGTGTTACATAGGACTGCAGATAAAACTTTTATGGAATATCCACAGGAGTCCCATAGATTCAGATACCACAGGTCCCATTCTCCCATAGAAGTAAATGGAAGGAGCCACACATGTTGAGCCACCTCTCCATACACTGCCATAGGAGTCAGCATCTGTCGCACTTTTATTGTAAATCCCCAGAAACATTAGATGAGAATTCCCCTTTAAATTATGGTCACATGGTATTGCAGGTTACCCCATGGTAGCTACATAGGAATGCGCCGTTAGTAAGAAATGTCCCACCTTTCATGATGTATTGCCCAGCTATTTAACTGCTACGCTCAGCAACAGCAGAAGCTTAGAGGGAACACTGCTTTTAACCACTGAGCAATATCCAATCCTTTTTTCCTTAGCCCAGGTAAGACGCTTCTGATGTTCTGGGTAATGAATGACTTGACACAAGGAATGCGACAGTTGTAGCCCATGTCCCGGATACGTTTGTGTGTGGTGGCTCTTCAAGCATTGACTCCAGTCACAGTCTAATGCACTCTCCCCCAAATTCTTGAATTACCTTTTCTCAAGAGTCCTTTGAAGGCTGTGGTTATACCTGTTGCTTATATCACACTTTTTCCTTCCACTCAACTTTCCATTAATATGCTTGGATACAGCATGATGTCTACGTACAAAATAAATAAATAAATAAATGTACGCCAGAAAGAAGCTTTATCTAAAAGTGACAAGGATGATAGAAAAGGGGGAAAATTTCGGTGAACAGAACTTGAGCCAAAAATAGCAACATTCACCCTATTAGCTACTCTTCATGCTGCCAGTTTTGCAAGAATGGGTGCCACAAAAGGTCAAAAAGATTACATATCATCGGAAAGAAACCAAAATTCCAC